>NC_134831.1:109527167-109777108 GCF_004210375.1 Tachypleus tridentatus
ACATTACTACTATACACAAACTGTAATAACATTGCCTATTACCAATATGTAATAACATACAATCATTATCAACATGTAAGTAATAACATTACCTATTACACAACATGTAAGTAATAACATTAGTCATTATCAACCTGTAATGTACACATTACTATTATCACACATGTAATAATATTGCTCATTATCAACTGTAGTAAAATTACTCATTATCAACATGTAAGTAGTAATATTACCTTACTATAAACATGTAATAACATTACTCATTATCAACCATGTAATAACATTACCTTATTATCAACATGTAAGTAATAACATTACTCATTATCAACCTGTAATAACATTACTCATTATCAACATGGGCCGTAATAATATTACCTCATTATCAACATGTAAGCACATCACCTATTATCAACATCTAATAACATTATCATTATCAACCTGTAATAACATTATTTATTATCAAACATGTAATAACTATTACTCATTGTCAAACTGTAATAATATTACTTACACTATCATGTAGTATTTATTACTCCATTATCAACATGTGTATAATATTACTCTCATTATCAACAGGTAGTGTGAACATTAATCTATTAACAACATAAGTAAGTAACATTACTCATTATCAAACATGAAGTAATATTATCATTATTATCAACATGTAGTTATACATTACTTCCATTATCAACATGTAATAACATTACTTCATTATCAACCTGTAATAACATTACTTCCTATTACTAAACATGTAATAACATTACTATATTAATGTAACATGTAATAACATTACCTATTATCAAACTGAAATAACATTACTTCATTATCAACATCTGTAATAATATTACTCATTATCAACACATGTAATAACATTACCTATTATCAAACATGTACAAATATTTAATTTTACTATTATCAAATCTGTAATAACATTACTCCATTATCAATATGTAATACATTACTAATATCAAATATGTAATAATATTACCATTATCAAACATGCAATAACATTACCCATCATCAACCTGTAATAATACTGCTCAATACATTATCAACACTGTAATAATATTACCTATTATCAACATGTATAATTATATTACTCTATATCATTAATAACTGTAATAATATTACTCATTATCAACCGGTATAAAATATTTTCACTGATTAATGTACCATGTAATAACATTAGTTACATTATCAAATATGTAATAACATTACTCATTATCAATATCTAGTAAATATATCTACATTATCAAACATGTAATAACATTAACATTATCAACATGTAATAAACACATTATTCATTATCAACATGTAGTAACATTACTCATTATCCACCTGTAATAACATTACTCATTATCACAACCTGTAATAATATTACTCATTATCACAATAAGTAATAACATTACTCTTTATCAACAGGTAAGTAATAACATTATCTCATTATCATACATGTGGGTAAGTAATATTACTTGCCTATTATCAATATGTATGTAATAACATTACTACCTTATCTACATGTCATACAAGTACAATAATTACTGCCATTATCAACATGTGGTAACATTTCTTATTATAACCTGTAATAAATATTAATTACACAACCTGCAAAAAATATTACTCATTACTTCAACCTGTAAAAACATGACATTATTTGCCATTATCAACATCAAATAACTTTACTCATTATACATATGTAATAACATTAATTATGCGATCAAACATGTAATAAGACATTTTGTATTATCAAACTGTAATAACATTACTTATTAATAAATAATGTATTAAAATTACTATTATCGATCTGTAATAACATTACTCACAATCAACCTGTAATACATTAATACTCATTATCAACCTCAAATAACATTACCTATTATCAATATGTAATACAATATTTACCTTATTATCAATATGTAATAACATTACTACATTATCAACATGTAATAACATTTACCTATTATCAACTTTAATAACACTATTACCTATTATCAACCTGTAAAAACATTACTCATTATCAAAACTGTAATAACATTACTATTATCAACCTGTAATAACATTACTCATTATCAACATGTAATAACATTACCTATTATCAACATGTATAACATTACTCATTATCAACATGTAGTAACATTACTCATTATCAACATGTAAAACATTACCATTATCAACTATGTAATAACATTACTCATTATTACAATATGTATAATATTACTCATTATCAACATGTAATAACATTATCAATCAACATTACCAATATCAACATGTACTATTATAACATGTAATAACATTACTATTATCAACATGTAATAACATTACTCATTATCAACATGTAATAACACATACTATTATCAACATATGTAATAACATTACTTCATTATCAACCTGTAATAACATTACTCATTATCAACATGAAGTAACATTACTTATTATCAACATGTAATAACATTACTCATTATCAACATGTAATAACATTACTCTCATTATCAACATGTAATAGCAACATTACTCATTATCAACCTGTAATAATAACATTACTCATTATCAAAGTATAATAACATTACTCATTATCAACATGTGTAACATTACTCATTATCAATGATGTAACATAACTACTAATTATCAACATGTAATAAATATTACTTACATTATCAACATGTAATATTACTCATTATCAACATGTAATAACATTACTCATTATCAACATGTAATAACATTATATTAATAACATGTAATAACATTACTCATTATCAATATGTAATAACATTACTCATTATCAACATGTAATAACATTACTTATTATCAACATATGTAATAACATTACTCATTATCAACATGTAATAACATTACTTATTATCAACCTGTAATAACATTACTCATTATCAACCTGTAATAACATTACTCTATTATCAACATGTAATAACATTTCATTATCAACATGTAATAACATTACTCATTATCAACTGTAATAACATTACTCATTATCAACCTGTAATAACATTACTTTCATTATCAAAGTATGTAATAACATTACTCATTATCAACCTGTAATAATATTACTCATTATCAACCTGAAATAATATTACTCATTATCAACCTGTAATAACATTACTTACATTATCAATATCAAGTAATATTACTTTATTATCAATATGTAGTAACATTACTATTAACAACATTATCTATCACCATGTATTAACATTACTTTATCAATATGTAATAACATTACTCATTATCAACATGTACGTAATAATATTACACATTATCAACATGTAGTAACAATACTCATTATCAAACATCTAACATTACTCATTATCAACATGTAATAACATTACTATTATCAAATCCAACCAGTAATAACATTACTCATTACATCATGTAATAACATTACTCATTATCAACATGTAATAACATTACACATCATCAACCTGTAATAATACATTACTCATTACTACCATGTAGTAATATTACTTCATTATCAACATGTACTAAACATTTTCATTATCAAATCTGTAATAACATTACTATAATCAACATGTAATAACATTACTTATTATCAACATGTATAATAACATTACTCATTATCAACATGTAATAACATTACTCATTATCAACATGTAATAACATTACTCATTATCAAACTGTAATAATATTACTCATTATCAACAATGAAATAATACATTACTTATTATCAACATGTATGTAACATTACTATGACATTAATATCATGTAATAATATTACTTCATTATCAACATGTAATAACATTACTCATTATCAACCTGTATAACATTACTCATTATCAACCTGTAATAACATTACTCATTATCAACATGTAATAGCACATTATCAACTCAATTAACATTATCAACATGTAATAACATTACTATTATCAACTCTGTAATAACATTATTCATTATCAACCTGTAATAACATTACTCATTATCAAAGTATAATAACATTACTCATTATCAACATGTAATAACATTACTTCATTATCAACCTAGCTAAATAACATATACTCATTATCAACATGTAATAACATTACTCATTATCAACATGTAAGTAATAACATTACTATTATCAACATGTAATAATATTACTTATTATCAACATGTAATAAACATTACTATTATCAACATGTAATAACATTACTCATTATCAATATGTAATAATATTACCTATTTCTAAACTGTAATAACATTACTCATTATCAACATAAAATGTAATAACATTACTTCATTATCAACATGTAATAACATTACTTATTATCAACATGTAATAACATTACTCATTATCAACATGTAATAACATTACATCATTATCAAACCTGTAATAACATTACTCACACATTATCAAACTGTAATAACATTACTATTATCAACATGTAATAACATTACTCATTATCAACCTGTAATAACATTACTCATTATCAACATGTAAATAACATTACCATTATCAACATAGGTAGGTAACATTACTCATTATCAACCTGTAATAACATTACTCATTATCAAACTGTACAACATTACTCTATTATCAACATGTAATAACATTACTCATTATCAACCTGTAATAACATTACTCTATTATCAACATGTAATAATACATTACTCATTATCAACAGGTGTAATAACATTACTATTATCAATAATGTAGTAATAACATTACAAATTACTATCAACATGTAATAACATTACTCATTATCAACATAATGTATGTACAACATTACCATTATCAACATGTAATAACATTACTCATTATCAACATGTAATAACATTACTCATTATCAACATGTAATAACATTACTTCATTATCAACCTGTAATAACATTACTCATTATCAACTGTAATAACATTACTCATTATCAACATGTAATAACATTATCAACCTGTAATAACATTACTTATTATCAATTATCAACATGTAATAAACATTACTCATTATCAACATGTACATAACATTACTCATTATCAACATGTAATAACATTACTCATTATCAATATGTATAACATTACTCATTATCAACATGTAATAACATTACTCATTATCAAAACCGTAATAACATTACCATTATCAACCTGTAGCAACATCACTCATTATCAACATCTAAACGCATTACTCATTATAAACATGTAATAACATTACTCATTATCAAACCGCAATAACATTACTCATTATCAACATTTAATAACATTACTCATTATCAACCTGTAATAACATTACTCATTATCAATATGTAATAACTCATTATCAACATGTAAGTAATAACATTACTCATTATCAACCTGTAATAACATTACTCATTAATCAACATGTTGTAACATTACTCATTATCAACATGTTGTAACATTACTCATTATCAACATGTAAGTAATAACATTACTCATTATCAACATGTAATAACATTACTCATTATCAACATGTAATAACATTACTCATTATCAACATGTAGTAACATTACTCATTATCAAACTGCAATAACATTACTCATTATCAACATGTAGTAACATTACTCATTATCAAACTGCAATAACATTACTCATTATCAACATGTAATAACATTACTCATTATCAACATGTAAGTAATAACATAACTCATTATCAACATGTAAGTAATAACATTACTCATTATCAACCTGTAATAACATTACTCATTATCAACATGTAATAATATTGCTCATTATCAACATGTAGTAACATTACTCATTATCAACCTGTAAGTAATAATATTACTCATTATAAACATGTAATAACATTACTCATTATCAACATGTATTAACATTACTCATTATCAACATGTAAGTAATAACATTACTCATTATCAACCTGTAATAACATTACTCATTATCAACATGTAATAACATTACTCATTATCAACATGTAGCAACATCACTCATTATCAACATCTAATAACATTACTCATTATCAACCTGTAATAACATTACTCATTATCAACCTGTAATAACATTACTCATTATCAAACTGCAATAACATTACTCATTATCAACATGTAATAACATTACTCATTATCAACATGTAGTAACATTACTCTTTATCAACAGGTAAGTAATAACATTACTCATTATCAACATGTAAGTAATAACATTACTCATTATCAACATGAAGTAACATTACTCATTATCAACATGTATGTAATAACATTACTCATTATCAACATGTAATAACATTACTCATTATCAACCTGTAATAACATTACTCATTATCAACATGTAATAACATTACTCATTATCAACATGTAGCAACATCACTCATTATCAACATCTAATAACATTACTCATTATCAACCTGTAATAACATTACTCATTATCAACCTGTAATAACATTACTCATTATCAACCTGTAATAACATTACTTATTATCAACATGTAATAACATTACTCATTATCAACCTGTAATAACATTACTCATTATCAACATGTAGTAACATTACTCTTTATCAACAGGTAAGTAATAACATTACTCATTATCAACCTGTAATAACATTACTCATTATCAAACTGCAATAACATTACTCATTATCAACATGTAATAACATTACTCATTATCAACCTGTAATAACATTACTCATTATCAACATGTAGTAACATTACTTTTTATCAACAGGTAAGTAATAACATTACTCATTATCAACATGTAATAACATTACTCATTATCAACATGTAGCAACATCACTCATTATCAACATCTAATAACATTACTCATTATCAACCTGTAATAACATTACTCATTATCAAACTGAAATAACATTACTCATTATCAACCTGTAATAACATTACTTATTATCAACATGTAATAACATTACTCATTATCGATCTGTAATAACATTACTAAATACAACATCTAATAACATTACTCATTATCAACATGTAATAACATTACTCATTATCAACCTGTACAACATTACCATTATCAACTTGTAATAACATTACTCATTATGAAACTGTAATAACATTACTCATTATCAACATGTAATAACATTACTCATTATCAACCTGAAATAACATTGCTCATTATCAATATGTAATAACATTACTCATTATAAACATGTAATAACATTACTTCATTTATCAAAACCGCAATAACATTACTATCATCAAACCGTATTATCAACATGTAATAACATTACTCATTATCAACCTGTAATAACATTGCTCATTATCAATATGTAATAACATTACTCATTATAAACATGTAATAACATTACTCATTATCAACCTGTAATAACATTACTCATTATCAACATGTAATAACATTACTCATTATCAACATGTAAGTAATAATATTACTCATTATCAACCTGTAATAATATTACTCATTATCAACATGTAATAACATTACTCATCAACATGTAAGTAATAACATTACTCATTATCAACATGTAATAACATTACTCATTATCAACATGTAATAACATTACTCATTATCAACATGTAGTAACATTACTCTTTATCAACAGGTAAGTAATAACATTACTCATTATCAACCTGTAATAACATTACTCATTATCAAACTGCAATAACATTACTCATTATCAACATGTAATAACATTACTCATTATCAACCTGTAATAACATTACTCATTATCAACATGTAGTAACATTACTCTTTATCAACAGGTAAGTAATAACATTACTCATTATCAACATGTAATAACATTACTCATTATCAACATGTATGTAATAACATTACTCATTATCAACATGTAATAACATTACTCATTATCAACCTGTAATAACATTACTCATTATCAACATGTAATAACATTACTCATTATCAACATGTAGCAACATCACTCATTATCAACATCTAATAACATTACTCATTATCGATCTGTAATAACATTACTAAAAACAACATCTAATAACATTACTCATTATCAACACGTAATAACATTACTCATTATCAACCTGTAATAACATTACTTATTATCAACATGTAATAACATTACTCATTATCGATCTGTAATAACATTACTAAAAACAACATCTAATAACATTACTATTATCAACATGTAATAACATTACTCATTATCAACCTGTAATAACATTACTCATTATCAACTTGTAGTAACATTACTCATTATGAAACTGTAATAACATTACTCATTATCAACCTGAAATAACATTACTCATTATCAACTTGTAGTAACATTACTCATTATCAACATGTAATAACATTACTCACTATCAACCTGTAATAACATTGCTCATACATGTAATAACAATACTCATTATCAACATGTAGTAAGATCACTCATTATCAACATGTAGTAACATCACTCATTATCAACATGTAATAACATTACTCATTATCATCCTGTAATAACATTACTCATTATCAACCTGTAATAACATTACACATTATCAACCTGTAATAACATTACTCATTATCAACATGTAAGTAATAACATTACTCATTATCAACATGTAATAACATTACTCATTATCAACATGTAAGTAATAACATTACTCATTATCAACCTGTAATAACATTACTCATTATCAACATGTAGTAAAAATACTCATTATCAACATCTATGTAATAACATTACTCATTATCAACATGTAATAACATTACTCATTATCAACATGTAAGTAATAACATTACTCATTTTCAACCTGTAATAACATTACTCATTATCAACATGTAATAACATTATTCAATATCAACATGTAATAACATTACTCATTATCAACATGTAGTAACATCACTCATTATCAACATGTAAAAACATTACTCATTGTCATCCTGCAATAACATTACTCATTATAAACATGTAATAACATTACTCATTATCGAACTGTAATAACATTACTTATTATCAAAATGTAATAACATTTCTCATTATCAACCTGAAATAACATTACTCGTGATCAACCTTTAATAACATTACTCATTATCAACTTGTAGTAACATTACTCATTATCAACATGTAATAACATTACTCATTATCAACCTGTAATAACATTGCTCATTATCAATATGTAATAACATTACTCATTATCAAACCCCAATAACATTACTCATTATCAACCTGTAATAACATTACTCATTATCAACATGTAAGTAATAATATTACTCATTTTCCACCTGTAATAACATTACTCATTATCAACATGTTGAAACATTACTCATCATCAACATGTTGTAACATTACTCATTATCAACATGTAAGTAATAACATTACTCATTATCAACATGTAATAACATTACTCATTATCAACATGTAGTAACATTACTCATTATCAACATGCAATACCATTACTCATTACCGATCTGTAATAACATTACTCATTATCAACATCTAATAACATTACTCATTATCAAACTGTAATAACATTACTCATTATCAACTTGTAATAACATTACTCATTATCAACCTCTAATATTACTTATTATCAATATGTAATAACATTACTCATTATCAACATTAAATAACATTACACATGAACAACATGTAATAACATCACTCATGATCAACATGTAATAACATTACTCATTATCAAACTGTAATAACATTACTCATTATCAATTTGAAATAACATTACTCATAATCAATATGTAATAACATTACTCATTATCAACATGTAATAACATTACTCATTATCAACATGTAATAACATTATTCATTATCCACATGTAATAACATTATTCATTATCAACCTGAAATAACATTACTCATTATCAACATGTATGTAATAACAATACTCATTATCATCATGTAATAACATTACTTATTATCAACATGTAATATCATTACTCATTATCAACATGTAGTAACATCACTCATTATCAACATGTAATAACATTACTCATTATCAACCTGTAATAACATTACTCATTATCACCATGTAATAACATTACTCATTATCAACATGTAATAACATTACTCATTATCAACATGTAATAACATTACTCATTATCAACCTGTAATAACATTACTCATTATCAACATGTAGTAACATTACTCATTATCAACATGTATGTAATAACATTACTCATTATCAACATGTAATAACATTACTCATTATCAACATGTAATAACATTACTCATTATCAACATGTAATACAACATTACTCATTATCAACTTGTAATAACATTACTCATTATCAAACTGTAATAACATTACTCATTATCAACCTGTAATAACATTACTCATTATCAACATGTAATAACATTACTCTTTATCAACAGGTAAGTAATAACATTACTCATTATCAACATGTAAGTAATAACATTACTCATTATCAACATGAAGTAACATTACTCATTATCAACATGTAATAACATTACATTATTATCAACATGTTATAACATTACTCATTATCAACATGTATGTAATAACATTACTCATTATCAACATGTAATAACATTACTATTATCAACATATAACATTACTCATTATCAACATGTAATAACATTACTCATTATCAACCTGTAATAACATTACTCATTATCAACCTGTAATAACATTACTATTATCAAAACTGTAATAACATTACTCATTATCAACCTGTAATAACATTACTCATTATCAACCTGTAATAACATTACTCATTATCAACATGTAATAACATTACTCATTATCAACATGTAAGTAATAACATTACTATTATCAACATGTAAGTAACATTACTCATTATCAACATGTAAGTAATAACATTACTCATTATCAACATGTAATAACATTACTCATTATCAAACTGTAATAACATTACTCATTATCAACATGTAATAACATTACTCAATAACATGTAAGTAACATTACTATTATCAACAAGTAATAACATTCCTAATTGTCAACATGTAATATTATTACTCATTATCAAACTGTAATAACATTACTTATTTTCAAACTGTAATAACATTACTCATTATCAACATGTAATAACATTACCCATTATCAACATGTAGCAATAACATTACTATTATCAACATGTAGTAACATTACTCATTATCAACATCTAGTAATATTACTCATTTTCAAACTGTAATAACATTACTCATTATCAACATGTAACTAATAACATTACTCATTATCAACATGTAAGTAATAACATTACTCATTATCAACATGTAGTAACATTACTCATTATTAAACTGTAATAACATTACTCATTATCAACATGTAATAACATTACTCATTATCAACCTGAAATAACATTACTCATGATCAACCTCTAATAACATTACTTATTATCAATCTGTAATAACATTACTCATTATCAACATTAAATAACATTACTCATTATCAATATGTAATAACATTACTCATGATCAACATGTAATAACATTACTCATTATCCACATGTAATAACATTACTCATGATCAACATGTAATAACATTACTCATTATCAACATGTAATAACATTACTCATTATCAATTTGAAATAACATAACTCATTATCAATATGTAATAACATTACTCATGAACAACATATAATAACATTACTCATTATCAACATGTAATAACATTACTCATTATCAACATGTAGTAACATTACTCTTTATCAACATGTATGTAATAACATTATTCATTATGAACATATAATATCATTACTCATTATCAACATGTAGTAACATCACTCATTATCAACATGTAATATCATTACTCATTATCAACCTGTAATAACATTACTCATTATCAAACTGCAATAACATTACTGATTATCAACCTGTAATAACATTACTCATTATCAACATGTAGTAACATTACTCTTTATCAACAGGTAAATAATAACATTACCCATTATCAACATGTAAGTAATAACATTACTCATTATCAACATGAAGTAACACTACTCATTATCACCATGTAATAACCTTACTCATTATCAACATGTAGTAACATTACTCATTATCAACATGTATGTAATAACATTACTCATTATCAACATGTAATAACATTACTCATTATCAACTTGTAATAACATTACTCATTATCAACATGTAATAACATTACTCATTATCAACATGTAATAACATTACTCATTATCAACCTGTAATAACATTACTCATTATCAAACTGTAATAACATTACTCATTATCAACCTGTAATAACATTACTCATTATCCACCTGAAATAACATTACTCATTATCAACATGTAATAACATTACTCATTATCAAACTGTAATAACATTACTCATTATCAACATGTAGTAACATTACTCATTATCAACATGTAATAACATTACTCATTATCAACCTGTAATAACATTACTCATTATCAACCTGTAATAACATTACTCATTATCAACATGTAATAACATTACTATTATCAACATGTAATAACATTACTCATTATCAACATGTAAGTAATAACATTACTCATTATCACCATGTAATAACCTTACTCATTATCAACATATAATAACATTACTCATTATCAACATGTAAGTAATAACATTACTCATTATCAACATGTAATAACATTACTCATTATCAACATGTAATAACATTACTCATTATCAACATGTAATAACATTACTCATTATCAACATGTAAGTAATAACATTACTCATTATCAACATGTAGTAACATAACTCATTATCAACATGTAATAACATTACTCATTATCAAACTGTAATAACATTACTCATTATCAAACTGTAATAACATTACTCATTATCAACATGTAATAACATTACTCATTATCAACATGTAATAACATTACTCATTATCAACATGTAATAACATTACTCATTATCAAACTGTAATAACATTACTCATTATCAACATGTAATAACATTACCCATTATCAACATGTAATAACATTACTCATTATCAACATGTAATAACATTACTCATTATCAACCTGTAATAACATTACTCATTATCAACATGTAATAACATTACTCATTATCAACATGTAATAACATTACTCATTATCAACATGTAATAACATTATTCATTATCCACATGTAATAACATTATAAACCTGAAATAACATTACTCATTATCAACATGTAATAACATTACTCATTATCAACATGTAATAACATTACTCATTATCAACATATAATAACATCACTCATTATCAACATGTAATAACATTACTCATTATCAACATGTAATAACATTACTCATTATCAACATGTAATAACATTACTCATTATCAACATGTAATAACATTACTCATTATCAACATGTAATAACATTACTCATTATCGTTCTGTAATAACATTACTCATTATCAACCTGTAATAACATTACTCATTTTCAAAGTATAATAACATTACTCATTATCAACATGTAATAACATTACTCATTATCAATATGTAATATCATTACTCATGAACAACATGTAATAACATTACTCATTATCAACATGTAATAACATTATTCATTATCCACATGTAATAACATTATAAACCTGAAATAACATTACTCATTATCAATATGTAATAACATTACTCATTATCAACATGTAATAACATTACTCATTATCAACATATAATAACATCACTCATGATCAACATGTAATAACATTACTTATTATCAACCTGTAATAACATTACTCATTATCAACTTGTAGTAACATTACTCATTATCAACATGTAATAACATTACTCATTATCAACATGTAATAACATTACTCATTATCGTTCTGTAATAACATTACTCATTATCAACCTGTAATAACATTACTCATTTTCAAAGTATAATAACATTACTCATTATCAACGTGTAATAACATTACTCATTATCCACCTGAAATAACATAACTCATGATCAACCTCTAATAACATAACTCATTATCAACATGTAAGTAATAACATTACTCATTATCAACATCAAGTAACATTACTATTATCAACATGTTAACATTACATTATCAACATGTAGTAATATTACTTATTATCAATATGTAATAATATTACTCATTATCAACTGTAATAACATTACTCATTATCAACATGTACGTAATAACATTACTCATTATCAACATGTAATAACATTACTCATTATCAACATGTAATAACATTACTCATTATCAAACTGTAATAACATTACTCATTATCAAACTGTAATAACATTACTCATTATCAAACTGTAATAACATTACTCATTATCAACATGTAATAACATTACTCATTATCAACCTGTAATAACATTACCATATCAACATGTAATAACATTACTATTATCAACATGTAATAACATTACTCATTATCAAACTGTAATAACATTACTCATTATCAATTTGTAATAACATTACTATTATCAATATGTACATTACTCATTATCAATATGTAATAACATTACTCATTATCAACATGTAATAACATTACTCATTATCAACATGTAATAACATTATTCATTATCAACCTGAAATAACATTACTCATTATCAACATGTATGTAATAACAATACTCATTATCATCATGTAATAACATCACTCATGATCAACATGTAATAACATTACTTATTATCAACCTGTAATAACATTACTCATTATCAACTTGTAGTAACATTACTCATTATCAACATGTAATAACATTACTCATTATCAACATGTAATAACATTACTCATTATCGATCTGTAATAACATTACTCATTATCAACCTGTAATAACATTACTCATTTTCAAAGTATAATAACATTACTCATTATCAACGTGTAATAACATTACTCATTATCCACCTGAAATAACATAACTCATGATCAACCTCTAATAACATAACTCATTATCAACATGTAAGTAATAACATTACTCATTATCAACATCAAGTAACATTACTCATTATCAACATGTAGTAACATTACTTATTATCAATATCTAGTAATATTACTCATTTTTAAACTGTAATAACATTACTCATTATCAACATGTACGTAATAACATTACTCATTATCAACATGTAATAACATTACTCATTATCAACATGTAATAACATTACTCATTATCAACATGTAATAACATTACTCATTATCAAACTGTAATAACATTACTCATTATCAAACTGTAATAACATTACTCATTATCAACATGTAATAACATTACTCATTATCAACCTGAAATAACATTACTCATTATCAACATGTAGTAACATCACTCATTATCAACATGTAATAACATTACTCATTATCAAACTGTAATAACATTACTCATTATCAATTTGAAATAACATTACTCATAATCAATATGTAATAACATTACTCATGAACAATATGTAATAACATTACTCATTATCAACATGTAATAACATTATTCATTATCCACATGTAATAACATTATTCATTATCAACCTGAAATAACATTACTCATTATCAACATGTATGTAATAACATTACTCATTATCATCATGTAATAACATTACTTATTATCAACATGTAATAACATTACTCATTATCAACATGTAGTAACATCACTCATTATCAACATGTAATAACATTACTCATTATCAACCTGTAATAACATTACTCATTATCACCATGTAATAACATTACTCATTATCAACATGTAATAACATTACTCATTATCAACCTGTAATAACATTACTCATTATCAACCTGTAATAACATTACTCATTATCAACATGTAGTAACATTACTCTTTATCAACATGTATGTAATAACATTATTCATTATTAACATGTAATATCATTACTCATTATCAACATGTAGTAACATCACTCATTATCAACATGTAATATCATTACTCATTATCAACTTGAATTAACATTACTCATTATCAAACTGCAATAACATTACTGATTATCAACCTGTAATAACATTACTCATTATCAACATGTAGTAACATTACTCTTTATCAACAGGTAACTAATAACATTACCCTTTATCAACATGTAAGTAATAACATTACTCATTATCAACATGAAGTAACACTACTCATTATCACCATGTAATAACCTTACTCATTATCAACATGTTGTAACATTACTCATTATCAACATGTATGTAATAACATTACTCATTATCACCATGTAATACATTACTAATTATCAACTTGTAGTAACATTACTCATTATCAACATGTAATAACATTACTCATTATCGATCTGTAATAACATTACTCATTATCAACCTGTAATAACATTACTCATTATCAAACTGTAATAACATTACTCATTATCAACCTGTAATAACATTACTCATTATCCACCTGAAATAACATTACTCATGATCAACCTCTAATAAGATTACTCATTATCAACATGTAAGTAATAACATTACTCATTATCAACATGAAGTAACATTACTCATTATCAACATGTAAGTAATAACATTACTCATTATCACCATGTAATAACATTACTCATTATCAACATGTAATATTATTACTCATTATCAAACTGTAATAACATTACTCATCATTAATATGTAAGTAAGAACATTACTCATTATCAACATGTAAGTAATAACATTACTAATTGTCAACATGTAATATTATTACTCATTATCAAACTGTAATAACATTACTTATTTTCAAACTGTAATAACATTACTCATTATCAACATGTAGTAACATTACCCATTATCAACATGCAATAACTTTACTCATTATCAACATGTAGTAACATTACTCATTATCAATATCTAGTAATATTACTCATTTTCAAACTGTAATAACATTACTCATTATCAACATGTAACTAATAACATTACTCATTATCAACATGTAATAACATTACTCATTATCAACATGTAGTAACATTACTCATTATCAAACTGTAATAACATTACTCATTATCAACATGTAATAACATTACTCATTATCAACCTGAAATAACATTACTCATGATCAACCTCTAATAACATTACTTATTATCAATCTGTAATAACATTACTCATTATCAACATTAAATAACATTACACATGATCAACATGTAATAACATCACTCATGATCAACATGTAATAACATTACTCATTATCCACATGTAATAACATTACTCATGATCAACATGTATAACATTACTCATTATCAACATGTAATAACATTACTCATTATCAATATGTAATAACATTACTCATTATCAACATGTAATAACATTACTCATTATCAACATGTAATAACATTACTCATTATCAACATGTATATAATTAACATTACTTACATTATCAACATGTAATAACATTACTCATTATCAACATGTAATAACATTACTCATTATCAACATGTATGTATAACATTACTCATTATCAACATAATAATATTACTCATTATCAACATGTAATAACATTACTCATTATCAACATAATAACATTACTCATTATCAACCTGTAATAACATTACTCATTATCAAACTGCAATAACATTACTCATTATCAACCTGTAATAACATTACTCATTATCAACATGTAGTAACATTACTCTTTATCAACAGGTAAATAATAACATTACCCATTATCAACATGTAAGTAATAACATTACTCATTATCAACATGAAGTAACACTACTCATTATCACCATGTAATAACCTTACTCATTATCAACATGTTGTAACATTACTCATTATCAACATGTATGTAATAACATTACTCATTATCAACATGTAATACATTACTCATTATTAACATGTAATAACATTACTCATTATCAACATGTAATAACATTACTCATTATCAACATGTAATAACATTACTCATTATCAACATGTAATAACATTACTCATTATCAAACTGTAATAACATTACTCATTATCAACCTGTAATAACATTACTCATTATCAACCTGTAATAACATTACTCATGATCAACAAGTAATAACATTACTCATTATCAAACTGTAATAACATTACTCATTATCAACATGTAATAACATTACTCATTATCAACATGTAATAACATTACTCATTATCAACCTGTAATAACATTACTCATTATCAACCTGTAATAACATTACTCATTATCAACATGTAAGTAACATTACTCATTATCAACATGTATGTAATAACATTACTCATTATCAACATGTAAGTAATAACATTACTCATTATCACCATGTAATAACCTTACTCATTATCAACATGTAGTAACATTACTCATTATCAACATGTAATAATATTACTATTATCAACATGTAAGTAATAACATTACTCATTATCAACATGTAATAACATTACTCACTATCAACATGTAAGAACATTACTCATTATCAACATGTAAGTAATAACATTACTCATTATCAACATGTAGTAACATAACTCATTATCAACATGTAATAACATTACTCATTATCAAACTGTAATAACATTACTCATTATCAAACTGTAATAACATTACTCATTATCAACATGTAGTAACATTACTCATTATCAAACTGTAATAACATCACTCATGATCAACAAGTAATAAAATTACTCATTATCAAACTGTAATAACATTACTCATTATCAACATGTAGTAACATTACCCATTATCAACATGTAATAACATTACTCATTATCAACTGTAATAACATTACTCATTATCAACATGTAGTAACATTACTCATTATCAATATCTAGTAATATTACTCATTATCAACATGTAATAACATTACTCATTATCGAACTGTAATAACATTACTCATTATCAACATGTAGTAACATTACTCATTATCAATATCTAGTAATATTACTCATTTTCAAACTGTAATAACATTACTCATTATCAAACTGTAATAACATCACTCATGATCAACATGTAATAATATTACTCATTATCAAACTGTAATACCATTACTCATTATCAAACTGTAATAACATTACTCATTATCAAACTGTAATAACATTACTCATTATCGACCTGTAATAACATTACTCATTATCAACCTATAATAACAATACTTATTATCAAACTGTAATAACATTACTCATTATCAACCTGTAATAACATTACTCATTATCAACATGTAATAACATTACTCATTATCAACTTGTAATAACATTATTCATTATAAACCTGATATAACATTACTCATTATCAACATGTAGTAACATTACTCATTATCAACATCTATGTAATAACATTATTCATTATCAACATGTAATAACATTACTCATTATCAACATCTATGTAATAACATTATTCATTATCAACATGTAATAACATTACTCATTATCAACATGTACGTAATAACATTACTCATTATCAACCTGTAATAACATTACTATTATTATCAACATGTAATAACATTACCATTATCAAACTGTAATAACATTACTCATTATCAAACCGCAATAACATTACTCATTATCAACATGTAATAACATTACTCATTATCAACATGTAATAACATTACTCATTATCAACATGTAATAACATTACTCATTATCAACATGTAATAACATTACTCATTATCAACCTGTAATAACATTACTCATTATCAACATGTAATAACATTACTCATTATCAACATGTAATAACATTACTCATTATCAACATGTAGTAACATTACTCATTATCAACATGTAATAACATTACTCATTATCAACATGTAATAACATTACTCATTATCAACATGTAATAACATTACTCATTATCAACCTGTAATAACATTACTCATTATCAACATGTAATAACATTACTCATTATCAACATGTAGTAACATTACTCATTATCAACATGTAATAACATTACTCATTATCAACCTGTAATAACATTACTCATTATCAAACTGTAATAACATTACTCATTATCAACATGTAATAACATTACTCATTATCAACCTGTAATAACATTACTCATTATCAAACTGCAATAACATTACTCATTATCAACATGTAATAACATTACTCATTATCAACATGTAATAACATTACTCATTATCAACATGTAAGTAATAACATTACTCATTATCAACATGTAATAACATTACTCATTATCAACATGTAATAACATTACTCATTATCAACATGTAATAACATTACTCATTATCAACATGTAATAACATTACTCATTATCAACATCAAATAACATTACTCATTATCAATATGTAATAACATTACTCATTATCAACATGTAATAACATTACTCATTATCAACATGTAATAACATTACTCATTATCAACATGTAATAACATTACTCATTATCAACATGTAATAACATTACTCATTATCAACATGTAGTAACATTACTCATTATCAACATGTATGTAATAACATTATTCATTATCAACATGTAATATCATTACTCATTATCAACATGTAGTAACATCACTCATTATCAACATGTAATAACATTACTCATTATCAACCTGTAATAACATTACTCATTATCAAACTGCAATAACATTACTCATTATCAACCTGTAATAACATTACTCATTATCAACATGTAGTAACATTACTCTTTATCAACAGGTAAGTAATAACATTACCCATTATCAACATGTAAGTAATAACATTACTCATTATCAACATGAAGTAACACTACTCATTATCACCATGTAATAACCTTACTCATTATCAACATGTTGTAACATTACTCATTATCAACATGTATGTAATAACATTACTCATTATCACCATGTAATACATTACTAATTATCAACATGTAGTAACATTACTCATTATCAACATGTAATAACATTACTCATTATCAACCTGTAATAACATTACTCATTATCAAACTGTAATAACATTACTCATTATCAACCTGTAATAACATTACTCATTATCCACCTGAAATAACATTACTCATGATCAACAAGTAATAACATTACTCATTATCAAACTGTAATAACTTTACTCATTATCAACATGTAGTAACATTACTCATTATCAACGTGTAATAACATTACTCATTATCCACCTGAAATAACATTACTCATTATCAACCTCTAATAACATTACTCATTATCAACATGTAAGTAACATTACTCATTATCAACATGTATGTAATAACATTACTCATTATCAACATGTAAGTAATAACATTACTCATTATCACCATGTAATAACCTTACTCATTATCAACATTTAGTAACTTTACTCATTATCAACATGTAAGTAATAACATTACTCATTATCAACATGTAAGTAATAACATTACTCATTATCAACATGTAAGTAACATTACTCATTATCAACATGTAAGTAATAACATTACTCATTATCAACATGTAATAACATTACTCATTATCAACATGTAATAACATTACTCATTATCAAACTGTAATAACATTACTCATTATCAACATGTAGTAACATTACTCATTATCAAACTGTAATAACATCACTCATTATCAACAAGTAATAAAATTACTCATTATCAAACTGTAATAACATTACTCATTATCAACATGTAGTAACATTACTCATTATCAACATGTAATAACATTACTCATTATCAACTGTAATAACATTACTCATTATCAACATGTAATAACATTACTCATTATCAATATGTAATAATATTACTCATTATCAACATGTAATAACATTACTCATTATCGAACTGTAATAACATTACTCATTATCAACATGTAGTAACATTACTCATTATCAATATCTAGTAATATTACTCATTTTCAAACTGTAATAACATTACTCATTATCAAACTGTAATAACATCACTCATGATCAACATGTAATAATATTACTCATTATCAAACTGTAATACCATTACTCATTATCAAACTGTAATAACATTACTCATTATCAAACTGTAATAACATTACTCATTATCGACCTGTAATAACATTACTCATTATCAACCTATAATAACAATACTTATTATCAAACTGTAATAACATTACTCATTATCAATTTGAAATAACATTACTCATTATCAACATGTAATAACATTACTCATTATCAACTTGTAATAACGTTATTCATTATAAACCTGATATAACATTACTCATTATCAACATGTAGTAACATTACTCATTATCAACATCTATGTAATAACATTATTCATTATCAACATGTAATAACATTACTCATTATCAACATCTATGTAATAACATTATTCATTATCAACATGTAATAACATTACTCATTATCAACATGTACGTAATAACATTACTCATTATCAACCTGTAATAACATTACTCATTATCAACATGTAATAACATTACTCATTATCAAACTGCAATAACATTACTCATTATCAAACTGCAATAACATTACTCATTATCAACATGTAGTAACATTACTCATTATCAACATGTAATAACATTACTCATTATCAACATGTAATAACATTACTCATTATCAACATGTAATAACATTACTCATTATCAACATGTAATAACATTACTCATTATCAACATGTTGTAACATTACTCATTATCAACATGTAATAACATTACTCATTATCAACCTGTAATAACATTACTCATTATCAACATGTAATAACATTACTCATTATCAACATGTAATAACATTACTCATTATCAACATGTAATAACATTACTCATTATCAACCTGTAATAACATTACTCATTATCAAACTGCAATAACATTACTCATTATCAACATGTAATAACATTACTCATTATCAACCTGTAATAACATTACTCATTATCAAACTGCAATAACATTACTCATTATCAACATGTAATAACATTACTCATTATCAACATGTAATAACATTACTCATTATCAACATGTAAGTAATAACATTACTCATTATCAACCTGTAAGTAATAACATTACTCATTATCAACATGTAAGTAATAACATTACTCATTATCAACATGTAATAACATTACTCATTATCAAACTGTAATAACATTACTCATTATCAACATGTAATAACATTACTCATTATCAACATGTAAGTAATAACATTACTCATTATCAACATGTAATAACATTACTCATTATCAACCTGTAATAACATTACTCATTATCAACATGTAATAACATTACTCATTATCAACATGTAATAACATTACTCATTATCAACATGTAATAACATTACTCATTATCAACATGTAATAACATTACTCATTATCAACCTGTAATAACATTACTCATTATCAACATGTAATAACATTACTCATTATCAACATGTAATAACATTACTCATTATCAACATGTAATAACATTACTCATTATCAACATGTAATAACATTACTCATTATCAACATGTAATAACATTACTCATTATCAACATGTAAGTAATAACATTACTCATTATCAACATGTAATAACATTACTCATTATCAACATGTAATTAATAACATTACTCATTATCAACATGTAAGTAACAACATTACTCATTATCAAACTGCAATAACATTACTCATTATCAACATGTAGTAACATTACTCATTATTAACCTGTAATAACATTACTCATTATCAATATGTAGTAACATTACTCATTATCAACATGTAATAACATTACTCATTATCAACATGTAAGTAATAACATTACTCATTATCAACATGTAATAACATTACTCATTATCAACATGTAAGTAATAACATTACTCATTATCAAACTGTAATAACATTACTCATTATCAACATGTAAGTAATAATATTACTCTTTATCAACATGTAAGTAATAATATTACTCATTATCAACATGTAATAACATTACTCATTATCAACATGTAATTAATAACATTACTCATTATCAACATGTAAGTAACAACATTACTCATTATCAAACTGCAATAACATTACTCATTATCAACATGTAATAACATTACTCATTATCAACATGTAATAACATTACTCATTATCAACATGTAAGTAATAACATTACTCATTATCAACATGTAATAACATTACTCATTATCAACATGTAATAACATTACTCATTATCATCCTGTAATAACATTACTCATTATCAACATCTATGTAATAACATTACTCATTATCAACATGTAAGTAATAACATTACTCATTATTAACCTGTAATAACATTACTCATTATCAATATGTAGTAACATCACTCATTATCAACATGTAATAACATTACTCATTATCAACCTGTAATAACATTACTCATTATCAACATGTAATAACATTACTCATTATCAACATGTAGTAACATTACTCATTATCAAACTGCAATAACATTACTCATTATCAACATGTAATAACATTACTCATTATCAACATGTATGTAATAACATTACTCATTATCAACATGTAATAACATTACTCATTATCAACCTGTAATAACATTACTCATCATCAACATGTAATAACATTACTCATTATCAACATGTAGTAACATTTCTCATTATCAACATGTATGTAATAACATTACTCATTATCAACATGTAATAACATTATTTATTATCAACATGTAAGTAATAACATTACTCATTATCAACATGTAATAACATTACTCATTATCAACATGTAGTAACATTACTCATTATCAACATCTATGTAATAACATTACTCATTATCAACATGTAATAACATTACTCATTATCAACATGTAAGTAATAACATTACTCATTATCAACATGTAAGTAATAACATTACTCATTATCAACCTGTAATAACATTACTCATTATCAACATGTAATAACATTACTCATTATCAACATGTAGTAACATTACTCATTATCAACATCTATGTAATAACATTACTCATTATCAACATGTAAGTAATAACATTACTCATTATCAACATGTAAGTAATAACATTACTCATTATCAACCTGTAATAACATTACTCATTATCAACATGTAATAACATTACTCATTATCAACATGTAATAACATTACTCATTATCAATATGTAAGTAATAACATTACTCATTATCAACCTGTAATAACATTACTCATTATCAACATGTAATAACATTACTCATTATCAACATGTAATAACATTACTCATTATCAACCTGTAATAACATTACTCATTATCAACCTGTAATAACATTACTCATTATCAACATGTAATAACATTACTCATTATCAACATGTAGTAACATTACTCATTATCAACATGTATGTAATAACATTACTCATTATCAACATGTAATAACATTACTCATTATCAACATGTAAGTAATAACATTACACATTATCAACATGTAATAACATTACTCATTATCAACATGTAATAACATTACTCATTATCATCCTGTAATAACATTACTCATTATCAACATCTATGTAATAACATTACTCATTATCAACATGTAAGTAATAACATTACTCATTATCAACCTGTAATAACATTACTCATTATCAACATGTAATAACATTACTCATTATCAACATGTAATAACATTACTCATTATCAACCTGTAATAACATTACTCATTATCAACATGTAATAACATTACTCATTATCAACATGTAGTAACATTACTCATTATCAAACTGCAATAACATTACTCATTATCAACATGTAGTAACATTACTCATTATCAACATGTATGTAATAACATTACTCATTATCAACATGTAATAACATTACTCATTATCATCCTGTAATAACATTACTCATCATCAACATGTAATAACATTACTTATTATCAACATGTAGTAACATTTCTCATTATCAACATGTATGTAATAACATTACTCATTATCAACATGTAATAACATTATTTATTATCAACATGTAATAACATTACTCATTATCAACATGTAATAACATTACTCATTATCAACATGTAGTAACATTACTCATTATCAACATCTATGTAATAACATTACTCATTATCAACATGTAATAACATTACTCATTATCAACATGTAAGTAATAACATTACTCATTATTAACCTGTAATAACATTACTCATTATCAACATGTAATAACATTACTCATTATCAACATGTAATAACATTACTCATTATCAACATGTAAGTAATAACATTACTCATTATCAACATGTAAGTAATAACATTACTCATTATCAACATGTAATAACATTACTCATTATCAACCTGTAATAACATTACTCATTATCAACATGTAATAACATTACTCATTATCAACATGTAATAACATTACTCATTATCAACATGTAATAACATTACTCATTATCAAACTGCAATAACATTACTCATTATCAACATGTAATAACATTACTCATTATCAACATGTAAGTAATAACATTACTCATTATCAACATGTAATAACATTACTCATTATCAACCTGTAATAACATTACTCATTATCAACATGTAATAACATTACTCATTATCAACATGTAGTAACATTACTCATTATCAACATGTAATAACATTACTCATTATCAACATGTAATAACATTACTCATTATCAACCTGTAATAACATTACTCATTATCAACATGTAATAACATTACTCATTATCAACATGTAGTAACATTACTCATTATCAACATGTAATAACATTACTCATTATCAACCTGTAATAACATTACTCATTATCAACATGTAGTAACATTACTCATTATCAACATCTATGTAATAACATTACTCATTATCAACATGTAATAACATTACTCATTATCAAACTGTAATAACATTACTCATTATCAACATGTAAGTAATAATATTACTCTTTATCAACATGTAAGTAATAATATTACTCATTATCAACATGTAATAACATTACTCATTATCAACATGTAATTAATAACATTACTCATTATCAACATGTAATAACATTACTCATTATCAAACTGTAATAACATTACTCATTATCAACATGTAGTAACATTACTCATTATCAACCTGTAATAACATTACTCATTATCAACATGTAATAACATTACTCATTATCAACATGTAATAACATTACTCATTATCAACATGTAATAACATTACTCATTATCAACATGTAATAACATTACTCATTATCAACATGTAAGTAATAACATTACTCATTATCAACCTGTAATAACATTACTCATTATCAACATGTAATAACATTACCCATTATCAACATGTAATAACATTACTCATTATCAACCTGTAATAACATTACTCATTATCAACCTGTAATAACATTACTCATTATCAACATGTAATAACATTACTCATTATCAACATGTAGTAACATTACTCATTATCAACATGTATGTAATAACATTACTCATTATCAACATGTAATAACATTACTCATTATCAACATGTAAGTAATAACATTACACATTATCAACATGTAATAACATTACTCATTATCAACATGTAATAACATTACTCATTATCATCCTGTAATAACATTACTCATTATCAACATCTATGTAATAACATTACTCATTATCAACATGTAATAACATTACTCATTATCAACCTGTAATAACATTACTCATTATCAATATGTAATAACATTACTCATTATCAACATGTAATAACATTACTCATTATCAACCTGTAATAACATTACTCATTATCAACATGTAATAACATTACTCATTATCAACATGTAGTAACATTACTCATTATCAAACTGCAATAACATTACTCATTATCAACATGTAGTAACATTACTCATTATCAACATGTATGTAATAACATTACTCATTATCAACATGTAATAACATTACTCATTATCATCCTGTAATAACATTACTCATCATCAACATGTAATAACATTACTCATTATCAACATGTAGTAACATTTCTCATTATCAACATGTATGTAATAACATTACTCATTATCAACATGTAATAACATTATTTATTATCAACGTGTAAGTAATAACATTACACATTATCAACATGTAGTAACATTACTCATTATCAACATGTAGTAACATTACTCATTATCAACATCTATGTAATAACATTACTCATTATCAACATGTAATAACATTACTCATTATCAACATGTAAGTAATAACATTACTCATTATCAACATGTAAGTAATAACATTACTCATTATCAACCTGTAATAACATTACTCATTATCAACATGTAATAACATTACTCATTATCAACATGTAATAACATTACTCATTATCAACATCTATGTAATAACATTACTCATTATCAACATGTAAGTAATAACATTACTCATTATCAACATGTAATAACATTACTCATTATCAACCTGTAATAACATTACTCATTATCAACATGTAATAACATTACTCATTATCAATATGTAAGTAATAACATTACTCATTATCAACCTGTAATAACATTACTCATTATCAACATGTAATAACATTACTCATTATCAACATGTAATAACATTACTCATTATCAACATGTAATAACATTACTCATTATCAACCTGTAATAACATTACTCATTATCAACATGTAATAACATTACTCATTATCAACATGTAGTAACATTACATTAACATTATCAACATGTATGTAATAACATTACTCATTATCAACATGTAATAACATTACTCATTATCAACATGTAATAACATTACTCATTATCAACATGTAATAACATTACTCATTATCAACATGTAATAACATTACTCATTATCAACCTGTAATAACATTACTCATTATCAACATGTATGTAATAACATTACTCATTATCAACATGTAAGTAATAACATTACTCATTATTAACCTGTAATAACATTACTCATTATCAATATGTAGTAACATCACTCATTATCAACATGTAATAACATTACTCATTATCAACCTGTAATAACATTACTCATTATCAACATGTAATAACATTACTCATTATCAACATGTAGTAACATTACTCATTATCAAACTGCAATAACATTACTCATTATCAACATGTAATAACATTACTCATTATCAACATGTATGTATAACATTACTCATTATCAACATGTAATAACATTACTCATTATCATCCTGTAATAACATTACTCATCATCAACATGTAATAACATTACTTATTATCAACATGTAGTAACATTTCTCATTATCAACATGTATGTAATAACATTACTCATTATCAACATGTAATAACATTATTTATTATCAACGTGTAAGTAATAACATTACACATTATCAACATGTAGTAACATTACTCATTATCAACATGTAGTAACATTACTCATTATCAACATCTATGTAATAACATTACTCATTATCAACATGTAATAACATTACTCATTATCAACATGTAAGTAATAACATTACTCATTATCAACCTGTAATAACATTACTCATTATCAACATGTAATAACATTACTCATTATCAACATGTAGTAACATTACTCATTATCAACATCTATGTAATAACATTACTCATTATCAACATGTAAGTAATAACATTACTCATTATCAACATGTAATAACATTACTCATTATCAACCTGTAATAACATTACTCATTATCAACATGTAATAACATTACTCATTATCAACATGTAGTAACATTACTCATTATCAAACTGCAATAACATTACTCATTATCAACATGTAGTAACATTACTCATTATCAAACTGCAATAACATTACTCATTATCAACATGTAATAACATTACTCATTATCAACATGTAATAACATTACTCATTATCAACATGTAGTAACATTACTCATTATCAACATGTAATAACATTACTCATTATCAACATGTAATTGCATTACTCAATATCATCCTGTAATAACATTACTCATTATCAACATGTAATAACATTACTCATTATCAACATGTAGTAACATTACTCATTATCAACATGTTGTAACATTATTCATTATCAACATGTAATAACATTACTCATTATCAACATGTAATTGCATTACTCAATATCATCCTGTAATAACATTACTCATTATCAACATGTAATAACATTACTCATTATCAACATGTAGTAACATTACTCATTATCAACATGTAATAACATTACTCATTATCAACCTGTAATAACATTATTCATTATCAAACTACAATAACATTTCTCATTATCAACATGTAATAACATTACTCATTATCAACCTGTAATAACATTACTCATTATCAAACTGCAATAACATTACTCATTATCAACATGTAATAACATTACTCATTATCAACATGTAGTAACATTACTCATTATCAACATGTAGTAATAACATTACTCATTATCAACCTGTAATAACATTACTCATTATCAACATGTAGTAACATTACTCATTATCAACATCTATGTAATAACATTATTCATTATCAACATGTAATAACATTACTCATTATCAACATGTAATAACATTACTCATTATCAACCTGTAATAACATTACTCATTATCAACATGTAATAACATTACTCATTATCAACATGTAAGTAATAACATTACTCATTATCAACCTGTAATAACATTACTCATTATCAACATGTAGTAACATTACTCATTATCAATATCTATGTAATAACATTACTCATTATCAACATGTAATAACATTACTCATTATCAACATGTAAGTAATAACATTACTCATTATCAACATGTAATAACATTACTCATTATCAACATGTAATAACATTACTCATTATCAACATGTAATAACATTACTCATTATCATCCTGTAATAACATTACTCATTATCATCCTGTAATAACATTACTCATCATCAACATGTAATAACATTACTCATTATCAACATGTAGTAACATTACTCATTATCAACATGTATGTAATAACATTACTCATTATCAACATGTAATAACATTACTCATTATCAACATGTAATAACATTACTCATTATCAACATGTAATAACATTACTCATTATCAACATGTAATAACATTACTCATTATCATCCTGTAATAACATTACTCATTATCAACATCTATGTAATAACATTACTCATTATCAACATGTAATAACATTACTCATTATCAACCTGTAATAACATTACTCATTATCAACATGTAATAACATTACTCATTATCAACATGTAGTAACATTACTCATTATCAACATGTATGTAATAACATTACTCATTATCAACATGTAATAACATTACTCATTATCAACATGTAAGTAATAACATTACTCATTATCAACATGTAATAACATTACTCATTATCAACATGTAATAACATTACTCATTATCAAACTGCAATAACATTACTCATTATCAACATGTAGTAACATTACTCATTATCAACATGTATGTAATAACATTACTCATTATCAACATGTAATAACATTACTCATTATCAACATGTAAGTAATAACATTACTCATTATCAACATGTAATAACATTACTCATTATCAACATGTAATAACATTACTCATTATCAACCTGTAATAACATTACTCATTATCAACATGTAATAACATTTTTTATTATCAACGTGTAAGTAATAACATTACACATTATCAACATGTAGTAACATTACTCATTATCAACATGTAGTAACATTACTCATTATCAACATCTATGTAATAACATTACTCATTATCAACATGTAATAACATTACTCATTATCAACATGTAAGTAATAACATTACTCATTATCAACCTGTAATAACATTACTCATTATCAACATGTAATAACATTACTCATTATCAAACTGTAATAACATTACTCATTATCAAACTGTAATAACATTACTCATTATCAAACTGCAATAACATTACTCATTATCAACATGTAATAACATTACTCATTATCAACATGTAATAACATTACTCATTATCAACATGTAAGTAATAACATTACTCATTATCAACATGTAAGTAATAACATTACTCATTATCAACATGTAGTAACATTACTCATTATCAACATGTAATAACATTACTCATTATCAACATGTAAGTAATAACATTACTCATTATCAACATGTAGTAACATTACTCATTATCAACATGTAATAACATTACTCATTATCAACATGTAATAACATTACTCATTATCAACATGTAATAACATTACTCATTATCAAACTGTAATAACATTACTCATTATCAACATGTAAGTAATAACATTACTCATTATCAACATGTAAGTAATAACATTACTCATTATCAACATGTAGTGACATTACTCATTATCAACATGTAATAACATTACTCATTATCAAACTGCAATAACATTACTCATTATCAACATGTAATAACATTACTCATTATCAACATGTAAGTAATAACATTACTCATTATCAACATGTAAGTAATAACATTACTCATTATCAACCTGTAATAACATTACTCATTATCAACATGTAATAACATTACTCATTATCAACATGTAGTAACATTACTCATTATCAACCTGTAATAACATTACTCATTATCAACATGTAATAGCATTACTCATTATCAACATGTAGTAACATTATTCATTATCAACATGTAATATTAACATTACTCATTATCAACCTGTAATAACATTACTCATTATCAACCTGTAATAACATTACTCATTATCAACATGTTGTAACATTACCCATTATCAACATGCAATAACATTACTCATTATCAACATGTAGTAACATTACTCATTATCAATATCTAGTAATATTACTCATTTTCAAACTGTAATAACATTACTCATTATCAACCTGTAATAACATTACTCATTATCAACATGTAGTAACATTATTCATTATCAACATGTAATAATAACATTACTCATTATCAACCTGTAATAGCATTACTCATTATCAACATGTAGTAACATTATTCATTATCAACATGTAATAATAACATTACTCATTATCAACCTGTAATAACATTACTCATTATCAACCTGTAATAACATTACTCATTATCAACATGTTGTAACATTATTCATTATCAACATGTACTAACAATACTCATTATCAAATTAAATTTGGTGAAGTACATGTGTTAATTTTGTTTCCACCTGTAATGTTTGTATTTCTGTCGTTCCATCTCCAGTGTTCGTACTTTTGTGTCCATCTTTAATGTTTGTACTTTTTTTTTCCACCTCTAATGTTTGTACGTTTTTTACTTCCTCTAATGTTTGTTTTTCTTTCCTTTTATCTCCGCTCTAATAAACTAAAATATACAATAACAAAGAATTAATTATATCGTTTTCAGAAATAAAAGCATTATTTTGATAATGAATTATTTCTGTTAAATTAATAAGTTATAAAAGGAAAATTAGTTTTAATTAATTTTATAACGACCTATATTAACAAAAATTTTGTTTTCGTTCTAGCAGCTCATCAGTTTTATACAAAAATTAAACAATCTAGAAATGTTGATAGAGTGAAACATAAATCAGTCAGTAACCTATTTTGCATCAGTTAGGGTTAGCCTTCACGTTCTCTGATGCTTGTAAGGTGTACTTGTTTCGGATTCTTCCGCATTCTTGTTTAGTAAATGAATCCAGATCATTTTGAAGTTCACATTTAATTCAACTTTTGGAATAATCAGTAGAACGGATGCCAATCAAGTTAATTACCTCATAAAGAAAATAAATATTATTTATATATTAACATATTATTATAATTGTTTACCCAATGATGTTTACCAAACAACAGTATAAAAATATTGACACTTAGAAGGAGTCGTTTTTATGTCCCCAAATTACGAATTTTTTCTTCTTCGTCTCAGATATTTTTGTAAAACAGATGAATATGGCTATTACAACGGTGTTCTCCTGTGGTGCAGCGGGGACATACAACAACAGAAATCGAGTTTCGATACCCGTGGTGGGCAGAGCACAGATAGCCCAACATGTAGCTTTGTGCTTAGTTACAAACAAGCGACAATATTGTGTTGTTTAGTTGTTGTATCTTCTTATCACGGCTTCATTACGAATCTTTTACATCAACTTGAAAACGACATAATTTAAAAACAACAACTTGTAAGACCTTATGTAACTGTGGAAACGTGATAAAGTATACAATTATTTTTATGAGATTTCTGAACAAGTGAACGACTAAATTTTATTTTCTTCGTGTGATGTAAACTTCTCACATGTAAGAAAATATCAATTTCACGTGTGTTACGTCTTGTTATTACTGTTTACCTTTGTCATCTGGTGTTTCTTATAATTAAAACTGAAATAATCTTGATCCAATGGTTGTGAAGTTGAAATTCTCATTAGAGGACGTATTTTGAATCTAATAAACCGAAAATTAGGTATTTCAAAAACAACAAATCATACTGTGTAACAAGAAATGCTTTCTTTATCGATGGGTGTGGTAAGTATTCTTACATGCCTGTATGTCAAGGGCAAATAGGTTAAAAAGAATGTTTTAGATCGACTCGACTGATTACGTCAAATTTATTCTTCTTTTATACGTAAGATAAAATTGTCGTAATTATATTATTTTTATTTTAGTCAATAACACATTTTTGTTCCCACGATATAACATGGCTTTGTTTGACGATGTATTAAAAAAACTTTATGTTGTGAATCAGTGTCTGTAAGAATATTCTGCTGTATCACAGTGTCTGTAAGAACATTCTGCTTTGTTACAACATCTAGAGAAATCTTCTGTTGTACAACAGTGTCTGTAAGAACATTCTGCTGTGTTACAATATCTAGAGAAATCTTCTGTTGTACAACAGTGTCTGTAAGAACATTCTGCTGTGTTACAACATCTAGAGAAATCTTCTGTTGTACAACAGTGTCTGTAAGAACATTCTGCTGTGTTACAACATCTAGAGAAATCTTCTGTTGTACAACAGTGTCTGTAAGAACATTCTGCTATGTTACAATATCTAGAGAAATCTTTTGTTGTAAAACAGTGTCTGTAAGAACATTCTGCTGTGTCACAATATCTAGAGAAATCTTCTGTCAACAGTGTCTGTAAGAACATTCTGCTGTGTTACAACATCTAGAGAAATCTTCTGTTGTACAACAGTGTCTGTAAAAACATTCTGCTGTGTTACAACATCTAGAGAAATCTTCTGTTGTACAACAGTGTTTGTAAGAACATTCTGCTGTGTCACAATACCTGTACAAAATTTATGTTGTACAACAGTGTTTGTACGATCATTCTGCTGTGTCACAATATCTATAGAAATCTTCTGTTGTACAACAGTGTCTGTAAGAACATTCTGCTGTGTTACAACATCTAGAAAAATCTTCTGTTGTACAACAGTGTCTGTAAGAACATTCTGCTGTGTTACAACATCTAGAGAAATCTTTTGTTGTAAAACAGTGTCTGTAAGAACATTCTGCTGTGTCACAATATCTAGAGAAATCTTCTGTTGTACAACAGTGTCTGTAAGAACATTCTGCTGTGTTACAACATCTAGAGAAATCTTCTGTTGTACAACAGTGTCTGTAAAAACATTCTGCCGTGTTACAACATCTAGACATCTAGAGAAATCTTCTGTTGTACAACAGTGTTTGTAAGAACATTCTGCTGTGTCACAATACCTGTACAAAATTTATGTTGTACAACAGTGTTTGTACGATCATTCTGCTGTGTTACAACATCTAGAGAAATCTTCTGTTGTACAACAGTGTCTGTAAGAACATTCTGCTGTGTTACAACATCTAGAAAAATTTTCTGTTGTACAACAGTGTCTGTAAGAACATTCTGCTGTGTTACAACATCTAGAGAAATCTTCTGTTGTACAACAGTGTCTGTAAGAACATTCTGCTGTGTTACAACATCTAGAGAAATCTTCTGTTGTACAACAGTGTCTGTAAGAACATTCTGCTATGTTACAATATCTAGAGAAATCTTTTGTTGTGAAACAGTGTCTGTAAGAACATTCTGCTGTGTCACAATATCTATAGAAATTTTCTGTTGTACAACAGTGTTTGTAAGGATATTCAGCTGTGTCACAGTGTTTGTAAGGATATTCTGCTGTGTCACAGTGTCTGTAAGAATATTCTGAGAAAAGAAAGCACTTCACTGGAGTTCCATAGATCAGTCTATATGTAAATCAGTAAATATGAATATCCATGAATCTGTCTCTCTTGAAGGTCAGGAATATATTAATACAGAGCTCTATAATACTACAACTGTTATAAATGTTTACATGAACCGAATCTATTGAGCAGTCAACTGAACGTGAAGTCGTTAGTTTAAACTAATTAAGAAAATAGGTTAACGTTTAAAAAAATGATAAATCAACTCGTACGTGGGTTTGGTAGTGTTACTGTGAAGCTGAGAACTTTTATTTTATTATTAATACTCAAAACAGTCCTTACCGATAATGTTTATTAGATTGGTTTTAACGTCTAGTAATTCGTCAAAATAAAGTTTCTGGTGGAAATAAACAGCTATAAAACTCAAGTGAAGCTTGTTGCTATGCTGAATGAAATCACCGTTTAATTCTAAAAGAAATGCAGTAGTAATTCGAGAGATAAAAGAAAGAAAGATTAGTGTTAAGCCTAAACTTTATACTATTGATACGGAAGTCAATAAATTACTGCTAAATGTTAAACTGCTCACTGCCTTAGGCCTAAGGCATTTAATGGTATACTGTTACAGAAAATGGCACGTAGTTACGACATATTGTTTTAGACTTTTTTCTTTAAATATGACAATTTGCTTATTACTATTCACTTTTCTATCATGTGTTTTAGAGTTTTATTTATCAAGTTGTTTCTCTGATAAAATCAGTACTTGTTTAACGTCACCTCAACCGACGCAATGATAAAAATAATGGCCAGTCACGTTAGGGTAACGAAACGAATCGAGTAACGAAAGTGTCCCAAACGTTGACTGCATTTATTATAAATATTTATTATAAATATGATGTAGAATATAGATGAAAGTTTTAAAGGAAACCGAAAATAGGATAAAACGACGAAAGTAAGAATGCTTGAAGATAATTGTATCCGCCAGACGTCGCCACAGTATTTTATTCCTAGCAATATATTAGCTCCCCTTTAATGTTGTCAGTAGAATATGTCTTCGGAATCTAGGAATGATACTAAGTTGTATAAGTAGGACTTCTTTGATTTTGCGTTTGTTTATATTTGTTTCCCTACTTAGTATCTGGGTGTTTTCTATGATTATGTTGTGTTTATTTGATTTGCAGTGTTCAAAAACGTGTGAAGGTGTTCTTGTGTGTGTGCGTTCTTTGAATCTGTTCTTGATGAACTAAACTATAAAGCCTTAATGACCGATTTTGATGTAATCTCTCTCTTCACAGAAGTCTAGAAACCTGTAAGATAGCTTCACAACTTTTTATGCGAGACCCCAACCTATTGATACACACCCACAGCAACCAATTAACAACCCTTATAGAATTTGCTACCACCAAAACTAACTTTATGTTCAATGACCAAAACTACCTACAAATAAATGGCCTAAGTATGGGCAATCCTGTGTCACCAGTTCTAGCCAACATTTTCATGATACAGATTGAATCTCAAGCGATCAACTCAGCCTTACACCCACCACTATACTGGTACAGATATGTTGATGGTACAATTGCTGGAGTCATATTTACAGAACACACACTTAGTTTATCAACCACGTTAACTCTATACAACCCAACATTAAGTTCACATGTGAACACGAGAAAACTAAACAAATAGCATTCCTCAACCTCATAATCACAAGAACCGATACACAATTGAAAACAGAAATCCACAGAAAAATCACTCGTACTGAACATATTAAGAAACCAAATAAACACAGCCACAAACCTATGTTCACCCGATAAAATTAACGATGAAATAAACAAAATAAAACAATACTTCATTAACATCAACAAATTTCATCCAAAAAACCATTGATAAAAGTTATAAACACAAACACCTAGACCAACAACAATAAATCTCAAGATACAAAAAACAAGAAAACCATATACTGTTGCATACCATATGTGCCTAACATCAGCGAAAAAATAACCAACATTTGGAAAAACTTATAACAAAACGCAACATTCCAGTAAACACCAAATTTATTCAAAAATCAGGTACAAAACTAAAGTCCATACTATGTAAAAACCACACTGACAAACACCACACCAACATAATTTATAAAATACAATGCAACAACTGTCACTACTTCAATATTGGAGAAAGAAGCAGAAAAATGGAAACCAGATTCAAAGAACACAATAAGTCACCTTCACACGTTTTTGAACGCTGCAAATCAAATAAAAACAACATAACCATAGAAAACACCCAGATATTAAGTAAGAAAACAAATATAAACAAATGTAAAATCAAAGAAGTCCTACTTATACAACAATTAAAACCAAAATTAAACCAATATAAAGGAACACCTTTATACCTACACTAATTAATAACCTATCATCTAACTGCAACGTCCCCTACAATCCCGTACCTGTTTATACTCTCGTCCCTAAGACATGCGCCCGGCACCGGTCAATTGCAAATTGTCTAAAGATGACCTAAGAAGGTCGAAACGTTTTTTCTGCTTTATTGTAATTAAAGTTTTAATACCCATACCAGCCGTCTTGAGAGAACATTCTACTCTCAAGTTTGTCAAATATTATATCAAAAATCAATACAAATTAGATCACACCAGTCACGTGACTTTTGTTAATATAAGAAAACCATCTTCTTCCATGAGTTTTGTTTTTCTTGAGCCATACGCAAAATGGATTACAAAGGGTGTCTATTATAATTACTTTTAATCAACAAACATCTCTGATACTACTAATAATATACTGTTTGTCGCTTCAGTTTTTAAATTATTTCATTTTTAATTGTTCTCAATTTGGACACAGAGGGCCACGTAAGTAAATTACTCAACTTTCCCCTTTGCTATAATACACGCTATGTGAGCTCATAATCAGTTATTATGCTAGTTTCCTTATTAGGAATGTAGTTTGTAATTAGTTAGAAGAACGTTATTGTTGTGTTTTTGGCGAAACGTATAATACTTACGAACAGCCACGTTTTTTGCATACAATGTACTATAAACAAAGACAAACTTCCTGAACGTGGGAACGGGAGATTATTGGGCTGTGCATGTGTTAGTGTTTCAGTTGTATCTAGGGTTGTCGTGGTGTTTCAGGATTTAGATTGGTTTCAGTAGAAGCAGACGCTGAATGTTGTTAGAGTTTCACAAGTAAAACTACAAGGGTGGTCAACCTATCACAAGATGTTTAGATTTGATGATTGTAGACATGGTATTTTTCTAATTTTTTTAATGTTTCGAGTTCTGGCTTTTGAATTACCCGAAAGTTTTATTTGGTTTAATAACATGTTAAGCATTTGGATAAATGTATGATGGAATCCCAATGTCAACTGGATTTTATTTTTCTTACAGTTATCTTATTGGTTTTGTATTTTACTTTAATTTCTATGGATTTCACTTAATTTTATAAATAATTCAAAATACGGTGGGTGGGGCTGGAAATAAGAATTACAAGAGAAACCAATTAACTTTTCCCATTCATCATTTATCAGTTGAATAGATGTAACGAACACATTTCCCTCGTGTCTTGTTAATACTCTGTATTTTTAATAGATGTAACGAACACATTTCCCTCGTGTCTTATTAATACTCTGTATTTTTGAATAGATATAACGAACACATTTCCCTCGTGTCTTGTTAATACTCTGTATTTTTGAATAGATATAACGAACACATTTCCCTCGTGTCTTGTTAATACTCTGTATTTTTGAATAGATGTAACGAACACATTTCCCTCGTGTCTTGTTAATACTCTGTATTTTTTAAGTTTTTAGTTATTTGTTCGTGATTTCTGCATTTTACTGCCGTCTCTCTTTTCTGAGTAATTGATTTAGTATACGAAGAAACACGCGCCATGGTGTTTTTTATCTTTGACTCTTCAGGTAGTGACCCGTGACTGACCACACATGGAAAATGTTACAGTATCAACACGAAAACAAGCTTCATTGGCTTTAATAACTTTTTAGTACTAAAACGGTAAGTCTAAAATTAGAGGTGAGATGCTAATAATTGGCAAATTACAGATAGCCCATATTATATATTTTTGTTTAGCAACAAATGAACAAACTACCAATAAACAAACAGCACCAGTTCTAACAGGATTTTAGTACCAATAAATAAACCTTACCAGTTTTAATAGACTGTTTAGTACCAATAAACAAACTTCTTGTATAATAATTGACTTTTTAGCACAAACTGATGTTTCAGTTCTGTTCAGAAAGTGTACCAATGACATATTTATATAAAAGATAATGTGATGTCTGTATTTACAAAAGTTCTATTGGTTTTTTTTTTAATGTTGAACTCTTGCTGGAATCTATCCACATTGAACTTTCTTCCTATTTAATATACAGAAATGAAGACGAGAACAGCACCATAATGTTAATCAGACAGTAAATACAGTCACTGGTCAAGCTGTGTTCATAAGAACTTATCAAGTCTAAATCTTTCATCTGTTCATTGTTTACGTTCACTCACCTATATCAGCCGCCAGTCTAGCTTTGTTAATGAGAATTGATTCAACCTAAAACATAACAGAATTTATATCAGTTCTGGATTAGTAGAACTAATGTCACAAATCCACAAAGTGGTACCAGAGGGGCAGAAGATGTCATGCACCCTTTGGCAGCAAGCAACTTCCATCTATCAAGTGCCATGGTGGCCTAGTAACATACCACTAGCAATAACCTTTCTGTTTGGCATTAAAACTGTAATCATAATATTAAACTAAGGTAACAAGTTGTCACTAAAACCATAATTGACCCGGCATGGCCAGGTGGTTAAGACACTCGACTCGTAAGCCGAGGGGCGCGGGTTCGAATCTCCGTCACACCAAACACGATCGCTCTTTTAGCCATGGGTGCGTTATAATGTGACGGTCAATCCCACTACTTGTTAGTAAAAGGGTAGCCCAAGAGTTGGCGGTGTGTGGTAATGATTACACCGCAAAATTAGGGATGGCTAGCGCAGATAGTCCTAGTGTAGCTTTGCGCAAAATTGAAAACAAATAAACCATAATTAGAATATTAACCTAAGGCAACAAGTTCTCACTAAAGCTGTAACCGGAACATTAAGACAACACGTTGTCACTAAAACTATAATCATAACATTAAATTAAGACAACGAGTTTTCAATCATTGAAACAGAAAAGCATAAATAAAGTTAGACAACGTTAATCGTTCCTTTATAATTTGTCGTCTCGTATTCACCTGGTTTCGTTTTATGTTTCATGTGCTGTGGGCTTCATGTGTTCCGCACTCTAGCGTTAGTTAGAGTAATTATGTATACGCTTCAGTAGAAATACTTTCGTTTTACGACCCACTTTACATTAACAACTGTATCAAAGGGCGGAAGTTGAAGTTTCCTGCCATCTGGTATCTTAAAACACTATAATTTTAATAAGATAAATAAACAATAATCTGTGAGAACGATTTTTATCTCTATTCAAGAAGCCCCTCGCTAGTTTCTCTTATTATAAATCAAGGACTTTAAGACGAGAGAAATTTATCATCCTAAATTGTTTTAGTTTTTCTTCATGTGGAAAAGAAACTAAAGATTAATCTCTCAGTTCTTGGGTAACTCTGAAATATCGGTTAAAACATTGTATTCTCTCGTTTTGTTACGAAGTTACGTTGTTTTTAATAACTTCTCTTCTGTAACCTAAATAAACTTGATATGTTATATTTTAGAAATTTATACAATGAGTTTATCATTTGACTATCGGCTTGTTGGAGTGACGTGTATACACCACACGTTCTGTAGTGTCTCGAGGCTAAAATTTGTTACAGTATATTACTGTTTGTCGTGGGGAATTTCTAGTAAACAGCATTGTTACGCTGTGGAAAATATGAACCTATACCAGTCACGAAAATCCGTTTACTGCTGCCCTACTTAAAGCTTGAAACTTAGACTGAATAATTAGCATAAAAACAACATATACCCACATATATACTGATGAAGTTTCTTTAAAAACATTAGAAGACAACTGATTAAGTTCCACTGGATATACAATTAATTATCTTTCTTGTCCAAGTTGTTTCCATAGGTCTCAACAGTTCGTGTTGTATAAGTTATCACGTCCTAACTCAACTCTCAACGCCTTATTTATCTCGAGTACTTCAGCCTAATAAAACGTTAAATGTGACTGCTGTTGTAAATGATTATTCTTATTATGTTTTCGAGATGTGGATATATACTTATCTCTTTCATGTGTCTACACATTTACGAATGCGAATGTTTTAGTTCTATTTGTGTTGTTTCATATACTTCTGTATACTTTCTGTTATGTGAAGATGGACGTTATGTTTGTATGAATCTTTATGTTCATATACATGACTACATTATATCTGTACTAATCTTTATGTTCATATCCATGACTACATTATATCTATACTAATCTTTATGTTCATATCCATGACTACATTATATCTATACTAATCTTTATGTTCATATACATGACCAAGTTATATCTATACTAATCTTTATGTTCATATACATGACTACATTATATCTATACTAATCTTTATGTTCATATACATGACCAAGTTATATCTATACTAATCTTTATGTTCATATACATGACCAAGTTATATCTATACTAATCTATATGTTCATATCCATGACCAAGTTATATCTATACTAATCTTTATGTTCATATCCATGACCAAGTTATATCTGTACGAATCTTTATGTTCATATCCATGATCAAGTTATATCTATACAAATCTTTATGTTCATATCCATGACTACATTATATCTATACTAATCTTTATGTTCATATCCATGATCAAGTTATATCTGTGACCAAGTTATATCTATACTAATCTTTATGTTCATCTTTATGTTCATATCCATGATCAAGTTATATCTATTCTAATCTTTATGTTCATATCCATGACTACATTATATCTGTACGAATCTTTATGTTCATATCCATGATCAAGTTATATCTATACAAATCTTTATGTTCATATCCATGACTACATTATATCTGTACGAATCTTTATGTTCATATCCATGACCAAGTTATATCTGTACAAATCTTTATGTTCATATCCATGACCAAGTTATATCTATACTAATCTTTATGTTTATATCCATGACCAAGTTATATCTATACTAATCTTTATGTTTATATCCATGACCAAGTTATATCTATTCTAATCTTTATGTTCATATCCATGACTACATTACATCTGTACGAATCTTTATGTTCATATCCATGACCAAGTTATATCTATTCTAATCTTTATGTTCATATCCATGACTACATTACATCTGTACGAATCTTTATGTTCATATCCATGACCAAGTTATATCTATACTAATCTTTATGTTCATATCCATGACCAAGTTATGTCTATACTAATCTTTATGTTCATATCCATGACCAAGTTATATCTATACTAATCTTTATGTTTATATCCATGACCAAGTTATATCTATTCTAATCTTTATGTTCATATCCATGACTACATTACATCTGTACGAATCTTTATGTTCATATCCATGACCAAGTTATATCTATTCTAATCTTTATATTCATATCCATGACTACATTACATCTGTACGAATCTTTATGTTCATATCCATGACCAAGTTATATCTATACTAATCTTTATGTTCATATCCATGACCAAGTTATGTCTATACTAATCTTTATGTTCATATCCATGATCAAGTTATACCTATAAAAATATTCATGTTTATATCCATGACCAAGTTATATCTAATGTATTTTTATGTTTAATCTATGACTACAAGCTGTCATGTTTTTAAGTTGCCATGCTAAAATGAATTTCATTTTATTTTAAAGGAAAAAATTCACAACCATGGCCTGTTGGAGGTAAACAAACTGTTATTAATTATTTTTGTTTATTTCTTTGGTGTTGTGTGACGTTTACATCTATGTTCATATGTAGGCCTCTTTCTTTGATATTGCGAAAATACGTTTACACACGTATTCATATGTAAGCTTCTTACTTTGATATTGTATACATCGTGATGTTTACATCTGCATTCATATGTAGGTTTCTTCTTCTGGCGCACTATGTGTTTAATCCTTGTATACTTTATGACATATCAGATTTCTTTGTGATAGGTATGTAGAAATAGGTAATTTGAAACCGTCGTATTCATAATCTAAATGTATAACAGAAAGCTGAAAGATACGAGTGGTGTGATTTGGTCATGACAGTAATGTGATACAGGTTTTTTACAATTAAATCTACAGAAAATAGCTATTGTAAAGATGCACAGTTGTCGTAAAGAGCTAGAAGGAACATGTTGACTTAAACTGAAACTTAAAAGTCGTTTTGATATAACATACGAAGTCCATGTTTATACATATATACTTTTCTTCAGTTGTATATTGTTACTTAAAATATACAGTAATGAGAGTGTATATTATATTTGTGTGAATGTTTCTTTTTATATAAGATTTTGTTTTAGAGAACACAATGATTAGATGTAACATAAAACACTTTATTATAAATGTATATATTACACCAACTTAATCGTAACAATCAATATGTTAGATACATTGGCTGCCTTTACTGATGTTTAGATTGTCAGACGTTTGAGTAACATAGACACGTGTGAAAAGTGAATTGTTAGAGGTTTCGGTAACATACACACGTACAAACGTGTGTGAAAAGTTAACAAATTTCCGATAGAAGTTAATGAACACATGTAAACTTCAGAAGACCTGCTTTGTTCCTTACATGTAAGAACAAGTTTGGTTCCAATGTCGTTTAATAAACCATTCTTTCCTAGTTTACCAAGAGAATGTATGCTCTTCTATCGACTAACGATCTCTGTAGTTTACATAATGTACCTAGTGTGTGTGAAGTTCAATAATTTGTTCTCTATTCCTATACAACAAGAAATAACCTATAAACTAAAACTGCCATCTTTGGTTACACATCAAGATGGGGACCCGGGTAGAACTCAGAAAACAACATAAAACCCGACAACAAGGTAAACATAATAAACAGGACAGCAGTGTTAATAATTTATGTATACTGTATCGTACAGTTTTAATATTGATATATCATCAAATACAGAATAACATGACAAGAACTGAGACAATGTTCATAATTTAGATTTTTACTGTATCATAGAGTTTTAATATTGATATCTGAACAAATACAGAACAACAGGAGAAGAACTGTAACAATGTTGATAATTTAGATTTTTACTGTATCGTAGAGTTTTAATATTGATATCTGAACAAATACAGAACAACAGGAGAAGAACTGTAACAATGTTGATAATTTATATTTTTACTGTATCGTAGAGTTTTAATATTGATATCTGAACAAATACAGAACAACAGGAGAAGAACTGTAACAATGTTGATAATTTAATTTTTACTGTATCATAGAGTTTTAATATTGATATCTGAACAAATACAGAACAACAGGAGAAGAACTGTAACAATGTTGATAATTTAATTTTTACTGTATCATAGAGTTTTAATATTGATATCTGAACAAATACAGAACAACAGGAGAACAAGTGTAACAATGTTGATACTTTAGATTTTTACTGTACCATAGAGTTTTAATATTGATATCTGAACAAATACAGAACAACAGGAGAAGAACTGTAACAATGTTCATAATTTAGATTTTTACTGTATCGTAGAGTTTTAATATTGATATCTGAACAAATACAGAACAACAGGAGAACAAGTGTAACAATGTTGATAATTTAATTTTTACTGTATCATAGAGTTTTAATATTGATATCTGAACAAATACAGAACAACAGGAGAACAAGTGTAACAATGTTGATACTTTAGATTTTTACTGTACCATAGAGTTTTAATATTGATATCTGAACAAATACAGAACAACAGGAGAAGAACTGTAACAATGTTCATAATTTAGATTTTTACTGTATCATAGAGTTTTAATATTGATATCTGAACAATTACAGAACAACAGGAGAAGAACTGTAACAATGTTGATAATTTAATTTTTACTGTATCATAGAGTTTTATTATTGATATCTGAACAAATACAGAACAACAGGAGAACAAGTGTAACAATGTTGATAATTTAGATTTTTACTGTATCATACAGTTTTAATATTGATATCTGAACAAATACAGAACAACAGGAGAAGAACTGTAACAATGTTGATAATTTATATTTTTACTGTATCGTAGAGTTTTAATATTGATATCTGAACAAATACAGAACAACAGGAGAAGAACTGTAACAATGTTGATAATTTAGATTTTTACTGTATCATAGTTTTAATATTGATATCTGAACAAATACAGAACAACAGGAGAAGAACTGTAACAATGTTGATAATTTAATTTTTACTGTATCATAGTTTTAATATTGATATCTGAACAAATACAGAACAACAGAAGAAGAACTGTAACAATGTTGATAATTTAGATTTTTACTGTATTGTAGAGTTTTAATATTGATATCTGAACAAATACAGAACAGGAGAACAAGTGTAACAATGTTGATAATTTAATTTTTACTGTATCATAGAGTTTTAATATTGATATCTGAACAAATACAGAACAACAGGACAACAACTGTAACAATGTTGATAATTTACATTTTTACTGTACCATAGAGTTTTAATATTGATATCTGAACAAATACAGAACAACAGGAGAACAAGTGTAACAATGTTAATAATTTAGATTTTTACTGTACCATAGAGTTTTAATATTGATATCTGAACACACAAAAAATAACAGGACAACAACTGTAACAATGTTGATAATTTACATTTTTACTGTATCGTAGAGGTTCATGATTCATATCTGACCACACAAAGAATAACAGGACAACAACTGTAACAATGTTGATAATTTACATGTAATGTACCATAGAGTTTTAACATGTATATCTCAACAAATACAAAATAATAAGACATCAACTGTGGCAAATTTGATAATTTACATTTGTTGTATCTTAGAGTTTTAATATTGTTATCTCAACAAACACAGAATAACAGGACAACAACTGTAATAATGTTAATTTGCTTGTTTAAAGATTCATTGTTTAAATAAAGGTTACTTAGTGATTGTGTTTCAGCTTCCTTCATTTTAATACTAGAAAACTTACACAATATTGTTTTAAAGTGAGATAATGTTTGTCTCTTCTCTTAATAATAGTTTTATAGCAATATTCCTTCTGTAGTTTTATAGCAACATTCCTTCTGTAGTTTTATAGCAATATTTCTTTTGTAGTTTTATAGCTATATTCCTTCTGTAGTTTTATAGCAATATTCCTTCTGTAGTTTTACGTTTTCCCGTTATGGGTATCTTGTTTCTGATATACTTCCTTCTTGTTATTGCATATTAATGAACAAATAATGGTTTAATTGTTTAAAACACAAAACACGTATTTCTTAAGAGTGACCCTATGTGGGACATCGGTGTCCTTACAACGCTAGAAAATGGATTTCCATAACGGTGGTAGCTTTGTGCTTAACTACAAACAAAGATATCTAAGGGGACTTTTTATTGGGAAATTGGCACAGAAAAACGAAAAGAAAGTAGTGACAATATAAACATTTCAGTTACAGATAACATAATTGATATTATGTGGGAAATAAGTGATATATTACAAAATTCGACACTGTTTCTCAGTTCCACGCGTCTAAGCCTAGATACAAAGACGTCTACGATTGGGTGGATTCCTTACATTAACAATACACGTAATTGTTCATGCTTATTTATTTCGAATGTTTCGTTCCCGGAAGGTAAATAGGACAGAGAATGTATCCCTGTTCACTTCTCACGGAATGTCTGGGAGCACGTGTTGTTTCTAACACGTCATTCAAAGTTCACGAGAGTAGAAAGTTCAAACGACCTGTTCTAATTATACTTGCCAATGGCGAAACATTTGTGATCAACAAATTAAAACAGCGTATGGCATACTACCGGCTAATTGTTAGGTTATTACAATAATATCGTATGACATACTTCCGGTTAACTGTTAGTTCACTACACTACTATAGTATGACGTACTTCCGATTCGTTGCTAAGTAATTTCAGCTCAGTACTTTACTAAAGTACTACCTCCATTTAACTGTAAGGGTAGTTCGGTCAGAACTTTACTATAATATGACCTTCTATATACTTCCTCATGTAAAGCCACGTTTCTATATTAAAATAATATGTAATAAACAAACAGTTGTCACTTGAAGCCACGTTATTCTGTTAAAATAGCATGTAATAAACGAACAGTTTTCACTTGAAGCCACGTTCCTATATTAAAGTAATATGTAATAAAACACGGTTCTCACTTGAAGCCACGTTTCTATATTAAAGTAATATGTAATAAAACACGGTTCTCACTTGAAGCCACGTTTCTATATTAAAGTAATATGTAATAAAACACGGTTCTTACTTGAAGCCACGTTTCTATATTAAAATAATATGTAATAAAACACGGTTCTCACTTGAAGCCACGTTTCTATATTAAAAGTAATATGTAATAAAACACGGTTCTCACTTGAAGCCACGTTTCTATATTAAAGTAATATGTAATAAAACACGGTTCTCACTTGAAGCCACGTTTCTATATTAAAGTAATATGTAATAAAACACGGTTCTCATTTGAAGCCACGTTTCTATATTAAAGTAATATGTAATAAAACACGGTTCTCACTTGAAGCCACGTTTCTATATTAAAATAATATGTAATAAAACACGGTTCTCACTTGAAGCCACGTTTCTATATTAAAATAATATGTAATAAAACACGGTTCTCACTTGAAGCCACGTTTCTATATTAAAATAATATGTAATAAAACACGGTTCTCACTTGAAGCCACGTTTCTATATTAAAATAATATGTAATAAAACACGGTTTTCACTTGAAGCCACGTTTCTATATTAAAGTAATATGTAATAAAACACGGTTTTCACTTGAAGCCACGTTTCTATATTAAAATAATATGTAATAAAACACGGTTCTCACTTGAAGCCACGTTTCTATATTAAAGTAATATGTAATAAAACACGGTTCTCACTTGAAGCCACGTTTCTATATTAAAGTAATATGTAATAAAACACGGTTCTCACTTGAAGCCACGTTTCTATATTAAAGTAATATGTAATAAAACACGATTCTCACTTGAAGCCACGTTTCTATATTAAAGTAATATGTAATAAAACACGATTCTCACTTGAAGCCACGTTTCTATATTAAAGTAATATGTAATAAAACACGATTCTCACTTGAAGCCACGTTTCTATATTAAAGTAATATGTAATAAAACACGGTTCTCACTTGAAGCCACGTTTCTATATTAAAGTAATATGTAATAAAACACGGTTCTCACTTGAAGCCACGTTTCTATATTAAAGTAATATGTAATAAAACACGATTCTCACTTGAAGCCACGTTTCTATATTAAAATGACATCTAATAAATGAAAAAGTTCTCATGTAAAGACGTGACTAATATCTAAAGTCATCATAATGTTATCTCGTCCAGCAAGTGACCCCAGTTCTTTGAGTTTCGTGCTAATCGCCTTTCTATCAATGAATGCGTTGTTCACTTCATCATAGAAAACAACGTTAATATCGAAAGAAATGGATTGGCCACTTATGTCCCAACTGGCATATTTCGATCAAAACTTGGCTTAGTCAAATCACAAACCAATACAGTTTCATAGTCTCCAAAGCGTGCTTCTTGTCATGTTAAATAGTCTTGTATTGCCCCGAAAATTACTTGTTCCTGAGAAGTTTTGATTTAAATTCAAACATATGGTGTTTTTAACCATAGAAAGGAACACTGCCAGCTGCAAACATTGAAACTTATAATGTACTATAGATGGTCACTGTGGTTGGATGGAAACTAGTGCTCGTCGTTTTTAACCATAGAAAGGAACACTGCCAGCTGCAGACATTGACACTTGTATTGTACTATAGGTGGTCACTGTGGTTGGATGGAAACTAGTGCTCGTCACTGTTCGATACTTGGTGCTGAACGCGTTGTAGATAAGCGTATAAACACGAGTTTTAGTGCTGGTGGCCGTAGTGACAGTGGTGTAAGTTGAGGTTATGGTGCTGAACCGTGGTGGTAGAGACGGCTGTAGCTGTGACCCAAACAGCTGTTGGAATTGCTGCTGTTGCTGAAACGGTTGAGTGTTGACCATTGGCCGGACAGTAGTGAATACAGAGATAAGTGTTCGTTCCGTGGTCGATAGAGGTTCTGAGAGTGTCCTAAGCCTTATAGCTCGTCCATCATAAATACTCACAACCTTGGTGTTATAAACAGTTTCAGCAGTGACGTAAGAAGACGTTTTAGTGATGGTCGAAAAGTGGGTCACTTGTTGGTTCAGTTGTTGTAGTCCCAAATATAAAGCAGCTAAAGGATTTCGGGATAAGGCTGCCCCTAATGAAAGCAAGGGATTGCCCAGATTCAATGGAGAGTCATCTATTCCTGGAACCCGGGGAAGGGAGGTTTGGACAAGATGTTGTTGTGGTGATGGTGGAATAGGAAAGATCCCCGGTAAAAGAGTGGACTGCAGGCTAAATCCAATTTCATCTGGAATTTCAAAGTCTGAATCGTCTTCCAATAAAAGATTGGCTGGAGGCATCGTTTTGTAGGCAGTAATGATCTTCCGAATAACAAAGCTTTCAGTTACAGTATGGACCCTCGTGGACTTTCCATCAAATACAGGAATGAGGGATGTCCGCGAAGTGTGTCGTATCGTAGAGTACGTCCGTGATATTACGGTAAGAGACGGACTGTCACGAATCAGTAGATTGTTTCTGTCACCGATATCGTTAATGCTCTCGAACAAACCATTGGACAAAACTTCCGTAGGTTCCAAAGTCCGAGGGACTGTCGTGGTGATGGTTAATGTCCGGACGGATTTCCGGCGACCCACGTGTAACGTCACCTCACTAGTAAGAGTTGTCCGTTCATATATAACTCGATCAGGTTCAACAGAATCTGTATGGTCTTCTTCTAGAAATAATGTTTCCTCTTCTATTTCCTTTTCTGGGCTCGCTGATAGCTTCACTTTGAAACGGTTTAACCGAACCTAAAAAATAAAACAATTCCACATAACAAACATTATCAATCTGTAAGAACCAACTCTACATAACAAACGTTGTCAATCTGCAAGAAACAACTCTACATAACAAACGTTGTCAATCTGTAAGAACCAACTCCACATAACAAACGTTGTCAATCTGTAAGAACCAACTCTACATAACAAACGTTGTCAATCTGTAAGAACCAACTCCACATAACGAACGTTGTCAATCTGTAAGAACCAACTCTACATAACAAACGTTGTCAATCTGTAAGAACCAACTCTACATAACAAACGTTGTCAATCTGTAAGAACCAACTCCACATAACAAACATTGTAAATCTGTAAGAATCAACTCAACATAACAAACGTTGTCAATCAGTAAGAACCAACTCCACATAACAAACATTGTAAATCTGTAAGAATCAACTCCACATAACAAACACTGTAAATCTGTAAGAACCAAATCCACTGTACATAAACATTATTCATATGTAAACGTTAATTCCACAAGCACTTGGTCTATCACTAGATGAAACTTTTTAGTCGTTATCGTTAGAGGCAAGCTATCAGTGTTTTGAAAGGGAATTGAGTTTCTTAATTAAGTTCGATCAGAACACTATTATACAATTTCCAAAAAAAACAACATATACATCTATACAAACTTGTAAAAACGTGACATTTCAATGACTTATGATCTTTATTTTTAATTCTGTATACTTCAGCCAAGTAATCGATTCTTGCCGTCTGCAGAGGTGTCCAGACCTCACAAGTACACAATATATAAGTGCACTGTGGTCAATATACTCACCGTGTTTGTGTTCCTCCGCCTGGGGGTGTATTGAAACCGGGATGACGGTCTTCTGTGGTGTCTACGCATAAAGACTGTGTTCTCGTCTTCGGACGAGCTAGAACTAGATTGTCGTGGACGAGTGGCTAAGGTCACCATAGTACTGGAATGGACAGTGTCCAGAGATTGTGTTGGTCGGTTCAATCGATGTGGAAACAGTTCAGGGGGTTTAAATGACGACTGGAGAACCGTGTTACTGGAAATACTGTCATCGGCCTTAGGTTCCAAGCCCTCGAGCTTCTCATCCAAGGGAACCAAAGCTCTACCCGGATGAACAATTTGTTTGAATGTCTTTCGATCCCGCGATGAAGGATGGAACATGTCGTCCTTACTGCTTGAGACAGAGATGGTACTTGTTGTAGCTTGTGGAGCGGCAGGAGTTGGAGAAGGTTGGAACTGTCCATCCACAGAAGAACTTGAAGCAGCAAAGATGATCCGTGAAGTGCTCTGGAGGATCTGGGCATACTTTCCGTCGATGTAAGTTCCAATAACACTGGTTTCGTGGACGGTCGTGATTCCGTCCTCTACCAGGGTTCCCCCCAAAATAGTAACTAAACCTGTCGGATACAGGGGCTGAGCAGGCAGTGCCCTACTAGGAGCAGTCGGGGAACCTCTGGACGGCTGCACTAACGACAGGGGTTTGGAGGATGAACGAGACAGCGGAGACTGTGTTCTTGCCGGATACAAGTTACGTGAAGTTGGAATTACATTATTTAGAACCTCTTGATGATAATGTTCCTTCGTTGACCGATGAAGCTTCGAACTCTGGGTAAAGGCTACATTTGGAACCTTCGTGTTATCAACAACAGGGACTCGCGTTTTAACGAGTGAGGGTTTTGGACTTTCAGTCTTTCCACCATTAGCTGGTGTGAAAACAATGACAGTATTATCTATAGTTGTCCGAAAGTTGAGGAAACCACGAACTGTCACTGTCGGTAAGACTCTTCTTACCTCCACAACCGACAAGTCACCCCCTGCTCCCCTGTACACAGGGGCGGCCGCATCCTCGCTCCGAACAGGCAGGCCTATGGAGAAGAAAACATTAAATGAGTTTATTTAAAGTTTATAAGAACGGACTAGATTAGACATGGTGGTTTCCCAAGATACTTCATGTCTAATTAAAAAGAGCTTATAGCTACATTTATAACTAATAACTGTCTAAAATAAAATTTAACTGATAGTCAAATCCACTCTCTATTCAACACACACTCCAGTATCGATCCAGGTTAAAAATAAATTCCAGTTACTATTACGTCGACACTTGTACACGACCTACTCGATTTATCCTTGAGAGATATTTAATAAATTCTCCATGAGTTTTTTCTTCACGAGTGCTGATTTTCATAAATCATTTGTTGAAAATATTTGCACTCGTGTTTTGATTAGTGTGGTGTCCTCACGTGTGTTTTGTTTGTGTTGTGTGGTGTACTTGTGTTTGTGACGTTCTGAAGATAGGTTTAGAAAAATACGGTCACGCAACCTGGGATTTTTAATTATAATTTTAGTTTATTTTTGGGTGAATTGTTAATAAATATGTTTATTGAACAGGAATATATCTAACAATGTCCATACTTGCGATTTCGAACACAGAAACAACCAGAGATAACGGTAAGAATAAGGAAGTGATAAATAGGATTTACTGTTAGGTATTTTAAAAGTCGTCCCCAGCGGTAGGTCTACGGATTTACAATGCTAAAATCAGGGGTTCAATTCCCCTCGGTGGGCTCAGCAGATAGCCCGATGTGGCTATAAGAAAACACACACACACATTTTCTATAATGCAATCATTTGAACAACACGAGTGACTGTTAACGCAGGTGCTAATTAATCTTCTATATCTCTGTGACTTTTGAAACATATGGTATTTATATTCCATTTGAAACATTTAGGGTTAATAAGATAGCTTTTTATGTATATTATGTATCACACAGGTATAATGTGCGTCATTTAGATTTAAAGATAGCTTTAAATTCATGTTTTATATATTACAGACATTTAGTAGGTGTTATTTTCACCCGTTGATACCCAGCACAAAGAGACTGGAAGTAAACACTGTCAAACATATAGGTCATTCCAGTCTTCTAAACCATCTGTTGATTACTGTGAAAAATGTAACACTAACCAACCATTCATTCCCTTTAGGTGAGGTGAATGGACGAATAGACAAATGACCTGCGCAGCGTTACCCTCGGGCATCGTGACTGGATTAAAGGAGTGAAAGTGAAACCACAGTCCGCTGTTCAAACACTTGAATGTCAACTAAAACGCCAGAGGGAGTGCCACAGATATTTGCGTCCCCTGTGAACTGGATGAAGTATTGATAACAACCTGGCTGACTTACCAGGAGAGGCAGTTCTGGCTGACATACTAGAAGAGGCAGTTCTGGCTGACCTACGTATACACTAGTGGTCAGAGTAGGTTCTTATTTCTAATAACGTTATATCAACGTGCTTACTATTTAAAATGTTTGGTTTATTCATTGAGCAAATTCACCTTTTAAACAGGTACATATCTGTTTACCAAACAGTTAATAGGTGTGGCTGTTGTTGTATATAGTGTAAGGTCACACAATGGGAAATGTGTACTCTGTTCATAACGATGATTTGAACCCTCTATTTTAGCATTGTAAGTCTGTTTGTTTGTTTTGAATTTCGCGCAAAGCTACTCGAGGGCTATCTGCGCTAGCCGTCCCTAATTTATCAGTGTAAGACTAGAGGGAAGGCAGCTAGCCATCACCACCCACCGCCAACTCTTGGGCTACTCTTTTACCAACGAATAGTGGGATTAGCCGTATCATTATAAAGCTCTCACAGCTGAAAGGGCTAGCATGTTTCTTGTGACAGGACTTCGAACCCGCGACCCTCGGATTACGAGTCGAATGCCTTAACCACCTGGCCATGCCGGACCTGTAAGTCTGTAAACTCATTGGTGAATCACTCGCGGACCGCTAGGTGTTGCACATGAATCGTGTCTCAATGTAAACACCAACTGCAAAAAACAACGCACGATTTAAATCTGAGTTTTCAAATAAACGTTTTACAAAATATCACGGACAGTGTAGTTTATCTGTGTTAAATATATTGTGTCTTCCACTCAGGTTTGACATAAAAATCTGAAATAAAAATGGTCACAGTTTTATCAGGATACATTTGATGCTTTAAAGAATCTACGAAAGTTTAAATAAAAACTGTCACAGTTCTAGCAGGATGTATTTAGTTTAGTGTTTTCAACAATATTTGAGTACATAAAACACATTTTCTTAAAGTAAATTTTTGAAAAGCTGTTCACTGGTTTCAAAATTTTAGCTCGTCTCTCTATACACTTGTTTTCATTATAGACCAGATACGAACCAAATATTCAATGGTTGTTGTTTATCTTCTAACTCGGCGGTAAATTATTATTCTTTGATAAACGGTTCTAACGAAACACGATCAAACTCTCACGTGCGATTTATTACAGAAGAATGAACATTTCTGCCCCGCAATATATGTAGAACAGTATGTTAACATCAATAACAAAACTTTAACATGAATATTTTATGTAGATAAGTCGTTATCATCAACATATATTTAAATATATTTTATGGAGAGAAGTATGTTAACATAAAAAAAACTAACAAAAATATGTTATATAGTTCGGTTTGCTCTGAATCTCGCGCAAAGCTAAGTATAACAATATGTTAATATTTACAAAAAACTTTGGCAAAAATATTTTCCTATACTGGAAATGATAACTTACAGGGGAATGAATGAACTGGTATTATATCAACTCGTAACCGGAATAAAAACAAACGATACAACTCTGAAAGAGGGACAAGGAAGTTGGTTTTATTACGTCATGCTCGCGCTTTTTTTCAGACTTTACTAACTTATAGGTTAGGTCTAAATATTTTGGTCAATAGCACATGGATAAAAAAAAAACATCTAAAAACTTATGGGAAACATATAGAACGAGAAATTTCATAATTCGTGATTTTAATGACAAAAACCTATTTTAAAATTCTCATCAACTTACTAAAAGATAACTGAGTCCTAATGGTAACACCATCACAAAGTGAAAAACGAATATAAGGTAGAAAACATTACAGAAGTAGAAGTAACAAGAGTGTATGAAACTCCTTTCTAGCTTCAGTAATACTGACAACTTTATCTGTGTGTTTATTGACATCTTGTTAACACTTTATCTGTGTGTTTATAGACATCTTGTTAACACTTTATCTGTGTGTTTATAGACATCTTGTTAACACTTTATCTGTGTGTTTATAGACATCTTGTTAACACTTTATCTGTGTGTTTATAGACATCTTGTTAACACTTTATCTGTGTGTTTATTGACATCTTGTTAACACTTTATCTGTGTGTTTATAGACATCTTGTTAACACTTTATCTGTGTGTTTATTGACATCTTGTTAACACTTTATCTGCCTCTTTATTCAAAACTTCTATTAAAGGTTATCATTTTTCTATGTTTTTGTTTCTGGAATGTTCGAGGAACAGAAATGTTTGCGTTCTGACTTTTCACCTCAAAACGAGGGGAATTCTGACTGGTCAAGCCGGAAGTACATAAAACTTTAGTTCAACCACAACTCACCATGAAGAGATATTATGAATACCACCACGCTATTGATCAATATATATATATCATACGTACTACCACAAATGACTGGAAAGCACTTATATTGTTATAAGTGTAAAAATAATAAAAGCATATATTATAACACCTGTAAGTGTAAATACGTTATCTGAAATACAAGAGGTGAACTGCTTCGTGTATATATAAGAACAAATTCATTATTTAATATACTTTAATAGGACTGGACATGACACAGGTCTCCTTCCACATATTGTTATACAAATCAAAGTACCGTCACATATATTTATTACTAGTTGTCCATTTAGTGGTGACTCAATATAAATGACATCAGATAAAGTACCAGATGCTAAAACTGGTTCTGACTTAATTTCTAACTATATCCGTTCAAATCAAGATAAAAGTAACAAAATAGCACTGGTTCTTGTTAAGACTCGGTCCGAGATATTTACTTAAACCAGTTTGCGTCAAAGTCAAGGTAACAGGACAAGCCAACTTCCGATTAGATTAGTGAACTTCTTTGTTTGTTTTGAATTTTGCGCAAAGCTACACGAGAAAAATCTGCGTAATCCGTCCCTAATTTGAAACAAATATACACAAATGCAAAATCAAAGAAGCCATACTTATACAGCAACTAAAACCAATATTAAACCAGTATAAAGGAACACCTTTACACCTATACTAATAAAAAAAATAACATCCACCTGCAACGCCCCCTACAATCCTATACCCCTTTTAAACTATCGTCCCTAAGACATGTGTCCGGCAACGGTCACTCGCAAGCTCTCTTTCTTAATCTGAAGATAACCTAGGAAGGTCGAAACGTTGTTCTATCCAAACACAAGCAACATCGTATAACCTGCGACATCTGTTGATTCATCGATCTGAAGCAAAAAAGTTGGACTCTCTTTATTAACCCCGTTAATCAACTTGATAACATGTCACTGACTCTTCGATAAACCGAGCTGTCAGAAAGGGAACAGAGTTAATGTTTTAAAGAAATTTCTCACCAATCATGAACATTACCAAATCATTTACCCATGCGTCGAAATCTTGAACGAAATAAAGCATGACGTCATGCGGGTGTATGACATCACACAGCTCACTAGTACCACGTTTGTCTAATTAAACTACAACAAATCAAACCTAACCTAACAATTACCAATTATAATTGTCATAAATATAATTATATTTCATATAAATGTACTTTGATATTCAAACAGCTGATACTGCATCTAACTAGATTACAATCTCAAACACTAGTTAAATACAGTATACTCTGTTATCATAAACACTAGTTAAATATACTATACTCTATCATCAACCATTAGTTAAATACAGTGTTCCCTATGGCCAAACACTACTTAAATACAATGTACTTTACAATCATAAACACAACTTAAATACAGTATACTCTGCTATCATAAACACTAGTTAAATATACTATACTCTATCATCAACCATTAGTTAAATACAGTGTTCCCTATGGCCAAACACTACTTAAATACAATGTACTTTACAATCATAAACACAACTTAAATACTTGTACTCTACCATCAAAAATACTAGTTAAATAAAGTGTACTCTATCGTCAAACACTACTTAAATACAGTGTACTCTCCCATCCTAAACACCAGTTACATACAGTGTACTCTACCATTCTAAACGCTAGTTAAATACAGTGTACTCTACCGTCATAAACACAAGATAAATACAGTGTACTTCACCGTCAAACACTGGTTAATTACAGGGTACTTTGCAGTCATAAAAACTATTTATATACGGAGAACTCTACCATCATAAATAATATTTAAATACAGTGTATTCTACCATCATAAAAACCAGGTAAATACAGTGTACTCTACCATCATAAAAACCAGGTAAATACAGTGTACTCTACCATCATAAAAACCAGGTAAATACAGTGTACTTTATCATAATAAAAACCAGGTAAATACAGTGTACTCTACTATCAAAAACGCCAGTTAAATACAGAGTATTCTTAAATCACAAACTATGTAATTAAAGTGTACACTGCCGTCATAAACACTACTTAAATACGGTGTACTCTACCATTCTAAATAATAGTTAAAAACAGTGTAAACTGTCGTTAAACACCAGTAAAAAACAGTGTACTCTACCATCGTCAATACTAGTTAAATAGTGTACTCTACCATCATAAATACTAGTTAAATACAGTGTACTCTGTCGTTAAACACTAGTTAAGTACAGTGTTCCCTAACGTCTAACACTAGCTAAATACAGTGTACTCTATCGTCAAAAATACTTAAATACAGTGTACTCTACCATCATAAACGTCAGTTAAATACAGTGTATTCTTAAATCACAAACTATGTAATTAAAGTGTACACTACCGTCATAAACACTAATTAAATACAATGTACTCTGTCGTCAAACACTACTTACGTATTGTGTACTCTACTATCATAAATAGTAGGTAAATACAGTGTACTCTATCGTCATAAACACTACTTAAATACAGTGTACTCTATCGTCAAACACTACTTAAATACAGTGTACTCTATCGTCAAACACTACTTGAATACAATGTACTCTGCCGTCAAAATATACTTAAATACAGTGTACTCTACCATCATAAATACTAGTTAAATATAGTGCACTCTGCAATCATAAACACTATTCAAATACATTGTACTCTACCGTCACAAGCACTGGTTAAAAAAGTGTACTCTCACGTCATAAATACTACTTAAATACACTGTACTCTACCATCATAAAAGTCAGTTTAATACTGTGTACTCTTAAATCACAAACTATGTAATTAAAGTGTACACCACCGTCATAAACACTACTTAAATACAGTGTGCTTTACCATCATAAATACAACTTAAATACAGTGTCATCTACCGTCATAAACAATACTTAAATACAGTGTACTCTGTCATCAAACACTACTTACGAATATTGTACTCTACCATCATAAATAGTAGGTAAATACAGTGTACTCTATCGTCATAAACACTCGGTAAATACAGTGTACTTTACTATCATAAATACTACTTTAATATAGTGTACTCTATCGTCTAACACTAAACCCTTGTGCAAATTAATTGAAACAAGACGGAAAAGTACGATTTTTTAAATTTTTTGCGTTTTATTTCTGAGAATCCAAAAATTACTCACAAATTAATACATGATATGATCCGCCTTTATTTTTCAGCAGATCATTAATCCACTTTGGCATCGAGTCCACGAGTTGACTGTAATCTTTACTAATTTTTGGATCGCGGTACCACACCTCAATTATGACTTCAATTAGCTTATCTTTCCTAGTACAGTCTTTTCCCTGAAGTCTTTCTTTACAAATCGCCCAAAGATTTTCAATAGGATTTAAGTCCAGAGAGTTTCCAGGCCAGTCCAGCACCTTTATTCGCGTTGTCGTCATAAAATTCTTCACAAGTTTCGATGTGTGGCACGGAGCCAGATCTTGTTGAAAAATGCCAGATCCATCTGGAAATCTCTTTTTCAATTCTGAAACGACTCTTCTCTGCATAACTTCGATGTACTCTAGTTTATCATACACACTTGTCTGATGTGTCCTCGCATCATACCTTCTACGATACCTCCAACGCCGTAGTAGCTGAAAAAGCCCCAAAACATCTTCTTCAAGGGATGTTTTACGAACTGATTGATGTGAGATTCTTGAAGTTTCTCACCTGGAGATCTGCGAACATGCAGACTTCTTTGACCCTGTACGAAGAAATGAGTCTCGTCACTAAATAACACCTTCCTCCATTGTTCTTGCGTCTAGTTCTTGTATTTCAGTCCCCACTGATACCGTTTTTTTTTTCATTGAGTTGGTAAGAAGTTGTTTTTTGACTGGTCTCCTTGCCCTTATAACGCAATATCGAATGACGTAATATTCCCCAAAATTTCGTCATATATTCCAAAAATAGATCTACCGTACTGCAAAACACAGCTAATGACGCCGTCTGTGTGTAAAAATGACTATTAAAGGAAATCAGCGGGTCCAGTGAGCCTACACCGGACGTCATGTTGAAAATACTGCTAATACTGAAAATAGTTAAATACAGTGTACTCTACTGTCTAACACTAGTTAAATACAGTGTACTCTGTCGTCAAACACTACTTGAATACAATGTACTCTACCGTCAAAAACTACTTAAATACAGTGTACTCTACCATCATAAATACTAGTTAAATACAGCGCACTGTACCGTTATAAACACTAGTTAAAAACAGTGTACTCTACAGTCAAACACTAATTATACACAGTGTACTGTAACGTAAAACACTTGTTAAATACAGTATATTCTACAGTCACAAACACTAGTTAAATACAGTGTACCTTACCGTAACAAACACAATTAAATACAGTGTACTCTACTGTCACAAACACCTGTCAAAGATTGCGTATAGACAAAATGTCTTGGAACTTTCCGACTGAATGTTCAATTTTATATTTCTTCTGATTCGTTATTGTTATTAAGTTATAACGCTCAAATCCAGAGTTCTGTTCACTGTGAACACAGGTAGTTCCTTGTGTTAAAATAACCGGAACAATGCGGTTTGGTGGTTCATTGAATGTTAACAGATACTAAGGATTGTTTATTGTGAAAGATCTGTAATATTTATAGATTTATTAATCATCATCTCGGTATTTCCAAAACCATATGTTGTCTCCCATCGTTTTACAGAACTGAAATAGGTGTGTAATATTAAACAACATATTTTCAAATCGATAACTTAACAAATGTATTTTAAAGAAACTCAGTGAATGATTAAGATAACGAGCAATACCGAAATAACTTATCACGAATATTGCGTAATCGACGCTTCACGATCCGCAAGAGCTGTTTTCGCCATTGCTTCTTCACCGTGAACTTGTTTTAAACGTGTGTCGTAGCTAACGTAACAACCTTTTCCTTTTGTATTTCGACTTTTATCACAAACGTACGAAATAAATCTTAGTATCTATGTAACACAAGGATAAAATAAAATTACATTTGTGTGACACAAGGATAAAATAAAATTACATTTGTGTGACACAAGGATAAAATAAAATTACATTTGTGTGACACGAGGATAAAATAAAATTACATTTGTGTGACACAATGATAAAATAAAATTACATTTGTGTGACACAAGGATAAAATAAAATTACATTTGTGTAACACAATGATAAAATAAAATTACATTTGTGTAACACAAGGATAAAATAAAATTACATTTGTGTGACACAAGGATAAAATAAAATTACATTTGTGTGACACAATGATAAAATAAAATTACATTTGTGTGACACAAGGATAAAATAAAATTACATTTGTGTAACACAATGATAAAATAAAATTACATTTGTGTGACACGAGGATAAAATAAAATTACATTTGTGTGACACAATGATAAAATAAAATTACATTTGTGTGACACAAGGATAAAATAAAATTACATTTGTGTAACACAATGATAAAATAAAATTACATTTGTGTGACACAAGGATAAAATAAAATTACATTTGTGTGACACAAGGATAAAATAAAATTACATTTGTGTGACACAATGATAAAATAAAATTACATTTGTGTGACACAAGGATAAAATAAAATTACATTTGTGTAACACAATGATAAAATAAAATTACATTTGTGTAACACAAGGATAAAATAAAATTATATTTGTGTAACACAATGATAAAATAAAATTACATTTGTGTAACACAAGGATAAAATAAAATTACATTTGTGTAACACAATGATAAAATAAAATTACATTTGTGTGACACAAGGATAAAATAAAATTACATTTGTTTGACACAAGGATAAAATAAAATTACATTTGTGTAACACAAGGATAAAATAAAATTACATTTGTGTGACACAATGATAAAATAAAATTACATTTGTGTAACACAAGGATAAAATAAAATTACATTTGTGTAACACAATGATAAAATAAAATTACATTTGTGTAACACAAGGATAAAATAAAATTACATTTGTGTGACACAAGGATAAAATAAAATTACATTTGTGTGACACAAGGATAAAATAAAATTACATTTGTGTAACACAATGATAAAATAAAATTACATTTGTGTAACACAAGGATAAAATAAAATTACATTTGTGTAACACAATGATAAAATAAAATTACATTTGTGTGAACAAGGATTACATTTGTGTAACACAAGGATAAAATAAAATTACATTTGTGTAACACAATGATAAAATAAAATTACATTTGTGTGACACAAGGATAAAATAAAATTACATTTGTTTGACACAAGGATAAAATAAAATTACATTTGTGTAACACAATGATAAAATAAAATTACATTTGTGTGACACAAGGATAAAATAAAATTACATTTGTGTAACACAATGATAAAATAAAATTACATTTGTGTGACACAAGGATAAAATAAAATTACATTTGTGTGACACAAGGATAAAATAAAATTACATTTGTGTAACACAAGGATAAAATAAAATTACATAAGGAGCTCAAGACTGAACACAGTAGTCCAAATGTGGGCTAACCAGTAACCTGTACAATGAAATTATAATCTCTTTAGACTTGTATTTAATATTTCTGTAGATACAACCTAAAATCCTGCTTACCTTAACACTAGCAGTAGCACATTCCTTGGATTGCTTGAGAGACTGATCAACTATTACACAAAGATCCATCTCTTTCATAACACTGATAAGGTCATTACCATCTAAATTATACTAATAATTCAAATTACAATAACATACATGCATTACCTTACATTTATTAAAACACATCTACCATTTATTCACCCAACTCACTAAATGATCTAAATCATTTTGTAAATCAGTAGCATCCTCTTCACAGCTAGCTCCACCCAAGATATCATCAGTAAATGTAATAATTTATTGACCGTTCCTTCATCCATGTCATCAATGTAAATAAAACAGAGTAAAAGGTCCTAAGACTGAACCCTGAGATACACCACTTACAACATTTATCCAGTTTGATTGAACTCTATTTATAACAACCTTCTGCTTTCTTCCATCCAATTAGTTAACTTATCCTCCACATCTGCAGAGACAAGTTTCTTTACATGCCTGTTATGTGTCACTTTGTCAAAAGTTTTCTGAAAATCCAGATACACCAAATCTACATCTTTACCGTCATCTACATAAACATTAACAGTTTCAAAGAATGTCAAAAGATTTGTAAAGCAAGATTTTCCCTTAGTGAAACCATGTTCACTATCCAGTAAAATTCTAAACTTTGTTAAATGACTTTACAAAGCATTTTTTATCTGACTTTCCAAAATTTTCCCACAATTGATGTAAGACTAATAGGCCAATAATTACTGGAACGGGTTCTATCACATCCCTCGAAGAAAGGTGTTATATTGGCTAATTTCCAATCTGTTGGTACTTTTCCACTATTCAAGGACTTACAAAAGATTATGGCAAGTGGCTCACAGATCCAGTTCTTGACCTCATTTACAATCTTTGGGGAAATATTATCTTCCTTTAAACCTGCCAATTTTATTTTAACAAGCTCAGAAATTATCCAATTGTCTCATTCAACCTTGTTTTCATCAATCAATTGTTCAAGATGAGGAATACTGTTTAAGTCTTCATTGATAAAAACAGAAGAAATGGTAAAATGTAATAACCTAGCTAGCCATCTCATAATCATTAGCTACACACCCCCATTTATCATCTATCCCAATCCTAATATTGTGTTTACCAATAATGTAATTTTTAAAATTCTTTGTTAATTTTTATGTTTTCAGTAAAATGTTTTCATGCATCTTTCTAGATGCCTTAATTTTCTGTTTCACCAACTTTCCTGATATTCTATAATCTTCTATAATACCAGTTTCTTCACTTTTTTATCTTATACTGTTTTAAACTTATTTCTTTTTTACTTGCAGTTACCCTTTTATTTTTGTAAGGAATATTATACCTGTGTTCTCTAACATACGTATAGGATCTACTACGAGAACACTGATGCCACAGGTAAGGGGTACAGTTTATTGTTTGTTCTTTGTTTGTTTGTTTTTTAATTTTGCACAAAGTTACTGGAGAGCTATCTGCGCTAGCCGTCCCTAATTTAGCAGTTTAAGACTAGAGGGAAGGCAGCTAGTCATCACCACCCACCACCAACTCTTGGGCTACTCTTTTACCAACAAATAGTGGGATTAACCGTCTCATTATGAAGCTCTCACAGCTAAAAGGGTGAACATGTTTGGTGCGACCAGGAATCGAACCCACGACCCTCGGATTACGAGTCAAACGCCTTAACACGCTTGGCTATGCCGGGCCCAAGAGTACAGTTTAACAAGATATGTCAACCGTTCTTATGCAAGTGTTATGGTACTTTGGTAACTAAAACTTATTAGAACTGTTGATGACGACTTTGTTATTTAAAAGAGGAAAATTTGGGTGAGTTCTTCTTAGTAGTACAACTGAAAATTAAACATTTGATAGCTACCACTATTTTTTTATAACCAGATAGAGAGGTATTTCTGTTTTGGGCATAGTAGCCTATACATTTAAGTTTAACTATTAAATAATTATGAAAAACAAAATAATGCACTTCTTTTTCTAGATTTGCTATCAACTTGTATTAAATAATATAAAATATATTTAAATAAAGTAACAAAGTCAATAATATTCTTCATTGTTATTCTAATCATTTTTTTAAAAGAGTGGTTTATTTTAAACAATGACTGAAAATCAAGAAAAAACAGATAAAAATGTAGTTTAATTGAGTGTAAAAAACAAAACCTTTTATATACAAGTATTCTCATCCTCCCCCGAGTGGCACTGAGGTAAGTCTGCAGACTTATACTGCTAGAAAACAAGTTTCAATACCTGTGATAGGCAGAGTGCAGATAGTCCTTTGTATAGCTTAAATACAAAACAAACAAACAAATATCCTTAAACTTAAACAAAAAACAAATTTTTTTATTGCACACAAGTCAAAACTGTCACTAAGATATTTATTAATATACTTAACTATTAAAAATTTAAATTTTCATTCACTCATAAGTAATTGAACAGGATTACTTGTTTAGTTTCAAAATAAAAAATGTTTTACTAGATTTCACATTAATATAACTGTATTTATACAGAACGAGCTGCCCAATATTTAATTGTGAGGATTAAAAAGTATCTACGACTTTTGATTTTTAACCTTTAACACTAAGTTACATTTGTTAAACCCTGTTTGTTGTGAAAATTAATAATCAATCTAAATCCCTTTTCAAGACAGTTGGTGTCCCCTGTCTTAATATATTGTATGGGTCAGATAGTATCCCCTGTCTTAATATATTGTATGGGTCAGATAGTATCCCCTGTTTTAATATATTGTATGGGTCAGATAGTATCCCTTGTCTTAGTACTATGTGCAGGACAGTTATTATCCCCTGACTAAGTTCTTTATGTGAGACCCTAGATCCTATGATCTACTATAACAGGTCAGATCCTAGATCCTCTGATCTACTGTCACAGATCAGACACTAGACCCTCTGATCTACTACCACAGATTATATGATAGGCCCTCTGATCTACTACCACAGATCAGTCTCTCAATACTCTGATCTACTACCACAAATTATATGCTAGACCCTATGATCTACTACCACAGATCAGACCCTAGACTCCCTGATCTAATACCACAGATCAGACAATAGACTCCCTGATCTGCTACCATTAATCAGATGCTAGACCTTCTGATCAACAACCACAGATCAGACACTAGATTCTCTGATCTTCAACCACAGATCAGACACTAGATCTTCTGATCTACAACCACAGATCAGACACTAGATCTTCTGATCTACTACTGCAGATGAGACACTAGATTCTCTGATCTACAACCACAGATCAGACACTAGATTCTCTGATCTACAACCACAGCTCAGACACTAGATCTTCTGATCTACAATCACAGATCAGACACTAGATCTTCCGATCTACTACCACCTTCCTAGTTGTCACAAGAGCTAACATAAACAAAACCATTCGGAACCCCTGCAGTCATTGTTTACTTTAATCGCGCCTGATCAGAAATCGAATTATAATTTGCAAAGTCTGAAGGCTACTGGTGAGTTATCAAACAGTTGGGTCACCACAAGGACAATTTACCTCTTTAAATCTTATGACGTAATTAAACTAAACAGTTTCTTTTGATAGTTGTTGTGTATGCCTGCTGTGACACGTAATAACTGGAAAATGTCTTGTATTTACCGTTGAAATAACGTCAAAAGGTGAAACGAAGATAATTTAAATCAAATAGTCACGAACATAATGACGTAAACTTCTCCGTGATTCTTGCTGTTTTGATTTCTGACATGGCCTAGCGCGTAAGGCGTGCGACTTGTAATCCGAGGGTCGCGGGTTCGCGCCCGCGTCGCGCTAAACATGCTCGCCCTCCCAGTCGTGGGGGTGTATAATGTGACGGTCAATCCCACTATTCGTTGGTAAAAGAGTAGCCCAAGAGTTGGCGGTGGGTGGTGATGACTAGCTGCCTTCCCTCTGGTCTTACACTGCTAAATTAGGGACGGCTAGCACAGATAGCCCTCGAGTAGCTTTGTGCGAAATTCCAAAAAACAAACAAACAAAACAAACAAACAGACATCATAAAAGATTTTATCTTAAATATCTCAGATTGTGTGTTAACTAAAGTAAAGTACTTAACCACAACAGATATTCCCCTATTTTATGGTATTCACAAAGACAGCTCTACTTGCTCTGACGTTAGCAATAAGCTCATAAGTTTTAAAACCTAATTAGCTGAACACGACAACAACATGATGACAAGAGAGGGTAGACAAATACCAGTTTCAACTGGATGAAACACTGAGAAATACGGTTGAATACGGTAAAATAACAGATGAGCAACAATTAAACATATAAATACAGGGAATAAAACGACAGGCAACCGCCAAGTAAATAGATGTATAGTGGATAATAATAAGTAAGATATCTGTACCAAATAATAATAAGTTGTGTGTCTGTACTGGATAATAATAAGTTGGTATCTGTACTGGAATTCTAATGAATTGGAAACCACGAGACACACAAAAACAACATTCTGGTGACCTTGTTAAGTAAGGGTGGTTTACACGGAAACAATAGAGCTCTTTGCTTACACCTTTATTTGGGGTGTTGCTACTCTTTAGTATTATGTGTAACAGTATTGGTAGATGTTATCAGTGTATCGATACAGCAGTATACTTCTAGAAAAAAATGTATAAACCACAAAAGTCCCTAACCCTCGTTTAGCAAGAATTTCTTCATAAATGTGTGTTTAAAGTACTCTTAAGTTCACGCGGTCGTCTGAGAGGTCTTTCTGAGAAGAAACTACATCATTTGGCGAACGTTCACTACAAAATTTGTTTAGAAAATTTTCTCTAGCCGTCTCTAACTTTGAATTGCTAATACTTTCCCTCTACTATTGGGTTTGTTTGGGAATTTCGCACAAAGCTACTCGAGGGCTATCTCTGCTAGCCGTCCCTAATTTAGCAGTGTAAGACTAGAGGGAAGGCAGCTAGTCATCACCACCCACCGCCAACTCTTGAGCTACTCTTTTACCAACGAATAGTGGGATTGACCGTCACATTATACACCCCCACGGCTGGGAGGGTGAGCATGTTTAGCGCAACGCGGGCGCGAACCCGCGACCCTCAGATTACGATCGCACGCCTTACGCGCTAGGCCATGCCGGGCCCTACTATTGGGATACTATAATCAAATGTTTTTGACTGTCACTTTTATAACGAACTGATAGCTCCAAATAGCGGAGCGTGAACCCACATTATCTCATAAACCATGCGTTCTCGTATTTATTATCTAGGCGTGCTAACTATTAGACCATGTCCGGCAATGTGTAAAATGTAATAAATAATAATAATTTTTGAACATTATATTCAATAATATTAAATAGAAGCGATATGAGTGGAACACGTCCTCAGTAACAAAACACAAGAACCATTTGTTTGTTGATACAGTTGAGTCAGGTTTAGTGAAAAGTTTCTATTTAGAGTTTCTTATAATGAACTATAGATATTTCCAAAACACTTTATCGTGATCTATTACATCCAACACTTTATCGTGACCTATTACATCCTATATTACGTTGTTGTTGTCTTACTCTGTTTTATAGTTTCTATAATAAGATGTGTAATTGAGAATTGAAAGAGCATTGATCAGGATTTGAACTTTATGTGACGCTCTCCAGTTGCTCCCCGCTAGTACAGCAGTATGTCTACGAATTTTAAAGGCTAAAATCAGGGGTTCGATACCCCTCGGTGGGCTCCGCAGATAGCCCGATGTGGCTTTGCTATAAGAAAAACACACACCCCTAGTTGCTCAATAGAAAGTCTGAAGATTTATAACACTAAATCAGGGTATTGGAACAGGAGGCAGCCATCCTATTGTGTTGTAACGAACGTTCTGTGTGTTTTTGTCTTATAGCAAAGTCACATAGAGCTATGAAAAATGAATTCAGGCTTTTATATCAGATATTCAAAAGTTATGCTGTTCGCTAGGAATTTGATTGTCACTTTTTAGTAAAAGGTATTTCCTTTTAAAATCGAAATTCACTCAAGTGAGTAGTTCACTAACTTTATCTACACTTAATCTCACATAGACGTTTTCAAACTAAATAATTTTATTTTGCGCGCCACCAATTACCCAGGCCTATTATTGTACACACGCGTGTTTTTAGTTTTCTCACAAAGTTATTATGTAATTTATTTATGAAACTCTTCTTAAGTTTCAAATCGTTCTAACTGAATGACCGATTATGAAGTACAGAATGTTTGAGAAACTTTTATTGTTACTAAACAAAAATCGAACATCCAGACTGTCAAAATATAAGTTATTTAATTAAATATATAATCTGTAATACTTATTCTATTCAAGAAACAATTAATCATTAATATCAACTGAATAATTTATATACGTAATATTTCAAACATTTGATAGTATGGTGTGTTAGTGGCGTCTTTTTTTAAACATTGTATTACGTCTACTATGATTTTAAATACTTTTACACGTAGCCACTAGATGGGAATAGAATATAATCCTTCTATATTTAATAAAAATGTTTTACATTAGCAAGAGTTGTTGTTGTTGTTTTGAATTAAGCACAAAGCAACACAATGGGCTATCTGTGCTCTGCCAACCACGGGTATCGAAATCCGGTTTTTTAGCGTTGTAAGTCCGCAGACATACTGCTGAGCCACTGGGGGGCCACGAGCAAGACAGAAACTTGCTTAAATTGTCTACCGAAACATAAGGTTAATAACACGAGTAAGAGTTTTAAAACAAATCATAAGAGTTTATATTTCAAACCGACCACAAAAGGTAGTATTTCTGACAGGAGGTCAGTGAAATCAGGGTCGACATTTCTAGCACACGGTAGGTGTGAAACACTCATTGTCTAGAAGTGTGTTAATTATCCACAGCTACACCAGGTCAATTACTTAAACCAAAAGGTGAATAAACCGATCTTCTCCCCAGGGAAGGGTGTATGCATTATTTAGTACAGGATTTTTGAATAGTTTTTCTTCCATTTTGTGCTAAAAGTTTTTAAGATTAAAAAAAAAATCCAAGCAGATTAGGGTTGCTTCAGTTCTCCACGCTAAGACTAAACTTCAACAGCAGTGTCAATAAAATAAAACAATCTAGCCAGGTTAGAGTAACATATTGCTTGAGTTCTCCACGCTAAGACTAAACTTAAATTATCCCCATACATACTTAAAAAATCACCAACAGTAGGACAAATATTACTGGGGGTTTTTTTCTAGAGTACGTCGACAGGTGGTTTTAATTCCACTTACAGAAGAAGTGTAGGAATGAACAGTTAAGGTGACACCTCTACACTGTCTCAGCTAAAGGTATGTCAAACCTCTCGGATGTCGGTCAAGGTCAACGATTTTTTAATACTCTTAAAAAATTGCCACCAAAAGATTTTATTAGTTTTACTTCTCTCGCACTCTTATTCTAATATTTATTATATAAATGGGGATATCATAAACACAATATAGTTTTCTTGTTCTTTTCAAAAGTACACTTAGGCCTAATCAACTGCTTTTAAAGTTTCAGTTGACAAGCTAAACTATTTTACTCTATTACTATCGCCAAACTATCCGAACACAGCAGACTTACGTTTTATCAAGTTATACCCGTTGTATCCTGTACTTCTAAAATCGTCTACTTCTTTTTCGTATTTAGGCCTAATTACAATAAATGTTTACTTTTTGAATATAGGCCTACTTTCAAATAATCGTGCAGCTTTTCTCAAAGTTCACACAGCAGGTTCAGTTACTTTAGAATTCTCTTAGACGAAATAAACTATTTTTCTTGTTTTTTTTAACACCATTAGTCTCACTCCAATACAGATCAACCATTAGGCCTATATTAATCATTAAGCATTTCTTATCTGTCTGAACGACTCTTTTCAGTGACTTTGCTCTCATCCGTTCTATCTGCTGTTTCGCATTCATCTCATACTATTTATATGTTCAGTACTAAATCGTCTGTTCGCTGTATATCCTCGACATGAATAAATTTCGGGCGACGTTCTATAATATTGATGTCATAAGTTGCAAACACAACATACGCCTCTTACCGAATTACGTAATTAAAGTAATAAAATTTACTTTAAAATATTTCCTTCTAAGTCTCATGATATGAACAAAACTAAATCACAAATATTTACTCACAAAATAAATAAATTAATAATATCTACACAAAACACTCTTTTATATCATGACTAAGTTAAGATCTATTTCTAGCTAAATGCCTAACTTTAACTAAAGGTCTAGTTCTGTTTGATTGGAATGTCGCGTAGAGTTACACGAAGACTTTCCGTCCCTAATTTAGCAGTGTAACGCTAGAGGTAAGGCAGCTAGTCATCACTACACACCGCTAACTCTTGGGCTAATCTTTTATTACCAACGAATCGTGGAATTATCCTTCACTTATAACACCCCCACAACTGAAAGGATGAGCATGTTTAGTGTAACGGGGATTCGAACCCGCGAACCTCAGATTTAGAATCAAGCACCCTAATTACCTGGCCATACTGAGCCTGATCTAGTTCTACCTAGATGACTACCTCTATCCTAACATCTATTTAGAACTTAGATCCTGGATTTTAGTAACATTATTTGCATTCTAACAGAAATATAGTGCTTACATATGTCTGTCGTATCCCGGCCGTAAGCATTACTACAATGCGGAAGAACCTATTGGATCTGATACACCACAACTTTGTTCATGAAACATTACCACAACGTAGAATAACTTACTGAATAATAATTTCTAAAAGTGAGTAGTGCGGTTTTCAAAACTTAATGTTGAACAAAAGTGACAAAAAGAAGAGAAAACGTGAATCTTGTCTCTACTCTCTCGCTAGTTAACGGTAGGTGTACGTCTAATTTTTTCCTTCCTATATTTTAATGTGACAATGTAACCTAGCGTTTCTATAATAACATACAACACCACGACGTGTTCTTCATTATTCTGTTCCAGCAGGAGGGAGCGGTAGAACAAGACAATGTTGATCTCTATCAGTCCCTTACCAGTCGACAATGGTGGTGAAACGGTGCTACGTAACAATAGAAATAAATATTATAATCTACCAGCTGTTGTTACGTGTAACGAGTTTTTCTTATCATTATTCTTTGAGAATTTTAACACTAGGGCCAACAGTTTTCATCAATGAGTATCTACACTTAGATTGCAACAGGCTATATAACCACAGCTTCCACTGAAGGGTGTAACCAGTTTAAGAGTTGGTCCTCTCTAGAGGTGTGGTAAAGAAGCATCCGTTACTAATTCTCCCTTTAAAATATCTCGATCGGTTGTTACGACTACTTACTTAACTTTCTTAAACACGCAATTTTGACCTCAATTCAGTGTCTTCACCAGAAGGCGCTAAAATAAATATCTCTGTAAATAGAAATATTCTTATCTGACACGTGGCTGACTAAAGTTGCAATAAAGTAACACTAAGGACTGGCAGATTTTTAAACCATAACAATGAATATAGTAAGTTTATATATAACGTAAATATAAATTAAAACTGAAGAAAGAAAACGTCTGTATATTGAAAATATCTTAATTTACAACAAGTTTGGCCCGGCATGGCTAGGTGGGTTAAGGTGTTCGACTCGTAATCCGAGGGCCGCGGGTTCGAATCCCCGTCGTACCAAAAATGCTCGCTCTTTCAGCTGTGGGAGCGTTATAATGTGACAGTCAACTCCACTATTCGTTAGTTAAAGAGTAGCCAAAAGTTGGCGGTGGGTGTTAATGACTAGCTGCCTTCCCTCTAGTCTTACACTGCTAAATTACATACGGCTAGCGCAGATAGCCCTCAAGTAGCTTTGTGTGAAATCCAGAAAACACAAATTTTAATTTTCTCCACTTTTTACTCAACAGCGAATCACTTTTGATCAAGTGAAATCCATCCAACAAAAGCTTACAAAACACGTACAATTCTGCTTTAACTTAAGCAGTTTGTGATATTTCATAAATATAGCAGCTTATCATTACTTACATTGCATAAATTTATACGTATGCTAAACGCTTAATTCACCTGTGAATCAACACCGAGTTTCATTTTTACATTTTTCTTAAAATTCTCACGCGACTATAGAGTCAAAAGTAGGCAAAGCTGGTGAAAGATGTTTTTCAGGTCTGCTTTGGAGCAACGATTAGAATAAATCAAAACATTTCTAATTCTAAAAGTGTGCATATGTTGTACATACTAAAAGAGTAATAAGTATGCATATGTTGTACATACTAAAAAAGTAATAAGTATGCATATGTTGTACATACTAAAAGAGTAATAAGTATGCATATGTTGTACATACTAAAAGAGTAATAAGTATGCATATGTTGTACATACTAAAAGAGTAATAAGTAGGTATATGTTGTACATACTAAAAGAGTAATAAGTATGCATATGTTGTACATACTAAAAGAGTAATAAGTATGCATATGTTGTACATACTAAAAAAGTAATAAGTATGCATATGTTGTACATACTAAAAGAGTAATAAGTGTATTATATGTTGTACATACTAAAAGAGTAATAAGTGTGCATATGTTGTACATACTAAAAAGAGTAATAAGTAGGTATATGTTGTACATACTAAAAGATAATAAGTATGCATATGTTGTACATACTAAAAGAGTAATAAGTATGCATATGTTGTACATACTAAAAAAGTAATAAGTATGCATATGTTGTACATACTAAAAGAGTAATAAGTGTGTATATGTTGTACATACTAAAAGAGTAATAAGTGTGCATATGTTGTACATACTAAAAGAGTAATAAGTGTGCATATGTTGTAATACTAAAAGAGTAATAAGTATGCATATGTTGTACATACTAAAAAAGTAATAAGTATGCATATGTTGTACATACTAAAAAAGTAATAAGTATGCATATGTTGTAATACTAAAAGCGCATAAATACGCATATATGTTGTACATACTAAAAGAGTAATAAGTATGCATATGTTTGTACATACTAAAAGAGTAATAAGTACGCATATGTTGTACATACTAAAAGTAATAAAGTATGCATACGTTGTAACATACTAAAAAGAGTAATAAGTATGCATATGTTGTACATACTAAAAGAGGTAATAAGTATGCATATGTTGTACATACTAAAAGAGTAATAAGTATGCATATGTTGTACATACTAAAAGATAATAAGTATGCATATGTTGTACATACTAAAAGAGTAATAAGTAATGCATATGTTGTTACATACTAAAAAGAGTAATAAGTATGCATATGTTGTACATACTAAAAGAGTAATAAGTATGCATATGTTGTACATACTAAAAGAGTAATAAGTATGCATATGTTGTACATACTAAAAGAGTAATAAGTATGCATATGTTGTAATACTAAAAGAGTAATAAGTATGCATATGTTGTACATACTAAAAGAGTAATAAGTATGCATATGTTGTACATACTAAAAAGTAATAAGTATGCATATGTTGTACATACTAAAAGAGTAATAAGTATGCATATGTTGTACATACTAAAAGAGTAATAAGTATGCATATGTTGTACATACTAAAAGAGTAATAAGTATGCATATGTTGTACATACTAAAAAAGTAATAAGTATGCATATGTTGTACATACTAAAAGAGTAATAAGTATGCATATGTTGTACATACTAAAAGAGTAATAAGTATGCATATGTTGTACATACTTAGTAAAAGAGATTAAAATAGTTTTTACTTTTTACAAAGAATTATTCAAGTTAACACGCAACAAGAAATCGATATAGGTTGTGTTATATCATTCGAATTTATTGTGTTATAGTTTTCATTTCTTGTCTCTTTGAAGTTTCTATGCAACAGTGAGTCAGTTTTAGAATAATTGCAATTTAAACGTAGATTAAGCTATGATACACAAGTTATATGACATACGATGTTATATGTAAGTTATATGACAACTTACATTTGTAGGGTTTGCAAATTGTCCAAGTTCTTCGTTTATTTACGAATACCTAATAATTTATAATTGTTAATAGTTTCCCAAAGTGTGATATTATTAAGGGTAGCTCATGATTCTGATAAATTATATATATAACGAATTTACACAAAATATACGAATCGTTGTTAAGCTGTTGGGACATTGAAAGTGTTAGTGTTCAAAGTGTTAACATTGAAAGTGTTAGTGTTCAAAGTCTTAACATTGAAAGTGTTAACTTGAAAGTCTTAACGAGAGGTGTAGAAAGTAAATTTTTATGTTGATCGTAAACTGAAATTGTAGTAGTAATCGTATATTTCAGAAAAATGTATTTGAAATGTGTAACAGTATCTCGCTGCTAGGTTTAATTATTCTGTATTAATCTGTGAAGGTGATTGTATGTTGAAATATTTGATTTGTTTTTACATCCCATCCATTTAGTCAATAATAATTAACATGAAATTCATCAAATACATTTCCTTGACAACTTAACTTCATGATTGTAGAATAATCTATAGGAACCAGATTCAAATCCAGTTTTTGTAACTACGTTAAAAAAGAGAGTTGTTTTCCTTGTCTGTGATCATTTATTTCAGCTCTTTGTAAATTATAATCATGTTAATAGAATGTTAAGTTACAAAAACCAACTTTAGCTAAAGAATGTACACATGTTTAGATCACTTTCTGGCTGATGTTACACACATTTTTTTTTCCTTTATACGACTGAAAAATCTCACGTGTTAAAAACAAAAAAACATCAGAGACAGTCACTATTGAAAGCATGACGTACGTAAAAACATAAGGCGGGCCAAGGTACAAGTAGGACAGACTGTAAGAAGTTAGATGGCTTCATATAGCCTTGATACAACCTACTTTTTAGTTCATGAAGATATACCAGGAAGAGAAGGTAAGTGTACCTAACACTAAACGTCTAACTAAACAGGAGGATAACAGAAATACCAGATTTGTTGCAGAATTAACAGTGGTCCTATACGGCTGACAAGATGACGTCATGTTTAATAAACGGGAAAGGTCCGAACACCATCGTTCAAAAATATCCAAACTTTTAATTAATAAAATCTTTGTTAGTTTGACAAAATCAGGTTTAGAAGAAAAACACTCTCATAATTTTATTTATTAACAAGCCACGATATTATTATTGAACTGGTACTGATGACTCACAATATCAGTATTGAACTGGTGCTGATGACTCACAATATCAGTATTGAACTGGTACTGATGAGTCACGATATCATCATTTACCTGTATTAATGAGTCACGATATCATTATCGAACTGGTACTGATAAGTCACGTTACTGAATTTTAATTGGGAACACTAATCAAGCTATAACAATGTTTGTTATTAGATTAAGAATATCTGAACAGACAGCAGGTGCTATTAAGTGGTTGCTATTCATCCAGTAATTAATTAGATTTACACGTCTTTCATTACCAGATTGACATGTGTCTAATAACTACATTTAAACGTGTTTCGTTACAAGATTTCAACGTGTCTAATCACTACATTTAGACGTGTTTCATTACAAGATTTCAACGTGTCTAATCACTACATTTAGACGTGTTTCATTTCAAAGATTTCAACGTGTCTAATCACTACATTTAGACGTGTTTCGTTACAAGATTTCAACGTGTCTATTCTCTACATTTAGACGTGTTTCGTTACAAGATTTCAACATGTCTAGTCACTACATTTAAACGTGTTTCGTTACAATATTTCAACGTGTCTAGTCACTACATTTAAACGTGTTTCATTACAAGATTTCAACGTGTCTAGTCACTACATTTAGACGTGTTTCATTACAAGATTTCAACGTGTCTAATCACTACATTTAAACGTGTTTCATTACAAGATTTCAACGTGTCTAGTCACTACATTTAAACGTGTTTCGTTACAAGATTTCAACGTGTCTAGTCACTACATTTAAACGTGTTTCATTACAAGATTTCACCGTGTCTAATCACTACATTTAGACGTGTTTCGTTACCAGATTTCAACGTGTCTAATCACTACATTTAAACGTGTTTCATTACAAGATTTCAACGTGACTACATTTAGACGTGTTTCATTACAAGATTTCAACGTGTCTAGTCACTACATTTAAACGTGTTTCATTACAAGATTTCAACGTGTCTAATCACTACATTTAAACGTGTTTCATTACAAGATTTCAACGTGTCTAATAACTACATTTAAACGTGTTTCATTACAAGATTCCAACGTGTCTAATCACTACATTTAAACGTGTTTCATTACAAGATTTCAACGTGTCTAGTCACTACATTTAAACGTGTTTCATTACAAGATTTCAACGTGTCTAATAACTACATTTAAACGTGTTTCATTACAAGATTCCAACGTGTCTAATCACTACATTTAAACGTGTTTCATTACAAGATTTCAACGTGTCTAATCACTACATTTAGACGTGTTTCATTACAAGATTTCAACGTGTCTAATCACTACATTTAGACGTGTTTCATTACAAGATTTCAACGTGTCTAATCACTACATTTAAACGTGTTTCATTACAAGATTTTAACGTGTCTAGTCACTACATTTAAACGTGTTTCATTACAAGATTTCAACGTGTCTAGTCACTACATTTAGACGTGTTTCGTTACCAGATTTCAACGTGTCTAGTCACTACATTTAGACGTGTTTCATTACAAGATTTCAACGTGTCTAATCACTACATTTAGACGTGTTTCATTACAAGATTTATACGTTTTAACAGTTACTACGTTTATATGTGTTTGAATAATTACTCTATTTGCATGGGTTTCAATTTTGTTTGCTGTTAATCCAAAGCTACATAACGGACTGTGTGTACTCTTCCCACAGTAGGTACTACAAGTCAATTTTGGCGTTACAGTCACTCAGACTTCCCGCTTAGCCACCGGAAGGAGGAAGGTTGTCAGTGATAACGAGAAGACCCACTTGTGGAGAAAATATATATATATATATACGTTATGACTTGGTAAGGAAACAAATCGAATTAAGTCGTCTTATCAGATATTCAACATCTTCCTACAACATCCTAAAACTATATTTCATCCAAAACGTATTGTATTTAAACTTTCAAATAAACACAAGTAATTTCAAATATCATATCCTATGACTTGTATTTGATACAATTATCTTGTTTTAAAGCTATTAAAAATATATTTCTAGCCTATGCTTTCGGTCTAGACGCCTCTAAAAGTTTAAAACTTTTCCCAATTTTTTACGGAAGTTTATGCTATATATATAAAACCAGTTACACTAGAGTTAGTTAACATAATAATAGTAATCATTGTAAGATAACTTACTTAATGTTTCAGGTATTGCCAATCTGATCTGTAAATATTTAGCTTGTGTGCCAACCAAGAAATAAGAAACCACCAACAACGACTTTCTATTAAGATATCGTTTATTACTAGAGTTAGGCCTATCACCCAACGTTAGAATTTAAAGTTGAAGAAATCAAATATTAATCTTATTTTGAAGTTAACTGGACTTTACTATTATTATTTACAGTATTATTATCTCAACAGAATAATCCAAAACAATCAGCCAACAATATAAAACATTAAAATAGTATATTTTATAAATATAATAATACTGTCTGTTGTATATTCATATAACTACTTACCTATGTAAATATAATAGTACTGTCTGTTGTATATCCATATAACTACTTATCTGTATAAATATAATAATACTGTCTATTGTATATCCATATAACTACTTACCTATGTAAATATACTAGTACTGTCTGTTGTATATCCATATAACTACTTATCTGTATAAATATAATAGTACTGTCTGTTGTATATCCATATAACTACTTATCTGTATAAATATAATAATACTGTATGTTGTATGTCCATGTAACTACTTATCTTTATAAATATAATAGAACTGCCTCTTGTATGTCCAGGTAAGTACTTATCAATATAAATTTAATAGTACTGTCTGTTCCATATTCAAGTAACCACTTGTCTATATAAATATAATAATACTGTCTGTTGTATGTCAATGTAACTACTTATCTATATAAATTTAATAGTACTGTCTGTTCTATGTCATTGTAACTACTTATCTATACAAATATAATAGTAGTGTCTCGTGTATGCCTGTGTAACTACTTAGCTATATAAAAATAATAGTATTGTCTGTTCTATGTCTGTGTAACTACTAATCTCTATAACCATAATAGTACTGTCTGTTTTATATCCATATAACTACTTATCTATATAAATATAAAAATACTATCTCTTGTATCTTCATGAAACTACTTATCTATATAAATATAATAGTACTGTCTGTTGTAAGTCCATATAATTACTTATCTACTAATACAACTATCAGTTGAATGTCTAAGTGTGAAACAACAGCTCTAGAACACGTAATGAAAATACAACTATCAGTTGAATGTCTGTGTAAAACAGCATCTCTAGAACACGTAATGAAATGAAAATACAACTATCAGTTGAGTGTCTGTGTAAAACAGCATCTCTAGAACACGTAATGAAATGAAAATACAACTATCAGTTGAATGTATGTGTAAAACAGCATCTCTAGAACACGTAATGAAATGAAAATACAACTATCAGTTGAGTGTCTATGTGTTGAACAGCAGCTCCAGAAAACGTAATGAAAATATAACCGTCAGTTGAATGTCTAAGTGTTAAACACCAGCTCTATAACATGTAATGAAAATATAACTGCTAGTGAATGTCTAAGTGTTAAACACCAGCTCTATAACATGTAATGAAAATATAACTGCTAGTGAATGTCTAAGTGTTGAACACCAGCTCTATAACATGTAATGAAAATATAACTGCTAGTGAATGTCTAAGTGTTGAACACCAGCTCTATAACATGTAATGAAAATATAACTGCTAGTGAATGTCTAAGTGTTAAACACCAGCTCTATAACATGTAATGAAAATATAACTGCTAGTGAATGTCTAAGTGTTAAACACCAGCTCTATAACATGTAATGAAAATATAACTGTCAGTGAATGTGTAAGTGTTGAACACCAGCTCTATAACATGTAATGAAAATATAACTGCTAGTGAATGTCTAAGTGTTAAACACCAGCTCTATAACATGTAATGAAAATATAACTGCTAGTGAATGTCTAAGTGTTAAACACCAGCTCTATAACATGTAATGAAAATATAACTGTCAGTGAATGTCTAAGTGTTGAACAGTTTTAAGTCTTTTAGTTTAAAATGTTTGTTAGCAGTGTGTATCTCCTTAGAAGACGTATCAATAGCAATGGCCTAGAATATATTTAGGATAAAATACTTACAAAAACAGGATAACTCAACCACAAATTTCTTGTGTAATAAAATGTTATAAATTGTCTCGTTGTTCACGATACAAAAATATAGATCATTAAACTAATTTTATTCAATTTTTGGCTTACTTCAATTTCGTCTGGTAAGCACGAGGACAGGTGAAGTCAGCGGAGTTTCCTGAATGTATTGTGTTTGATGTCCTCTGAAAGAAGGTTTGTTTGCTTGTTTTGAATTTTCGCGCAAAGCTACACAAGGACTCTCTGCACTAGCCGTTCCTAATTTTGCAGTGTAAGACTAAAGGGAAGGCAGTTAGTCATCACCACCTACCGCCGACTTTTGGGATACTTTTTACCAACGAATAGTGGAATTGACCATCACATTCTAACGCTCCTACGGCTGAAAAGACGAGTATATTTGGTGCGACGGGGATTCGAACCCGCGACCCTCAGATTACGAGTCGAACGCCTTAACCACCTGGCCCTGCAGGGCCTCCTAAAGAAGGAAGTCTGAAAACTTTTCATGACGAACATTAGCTTATGATATTTTCAATAACCTCTAATAGTTCAAAAGAAATAACTATGTCACTATGCAATAAGAGAGAGAGAGAACACGCTAACATTTTAGCCGCTATCTGAATGTGTTAGAGGAATGTCACTTTCTGGTCACCCAGGCGAGAAATATTCTTTTCCTGTTGTCAGTTTGTTTTGTTCAATCGAAACAGGCTCTGACAACGCATCTTTTCCCCAACAAAATCGTTGTTCACAAAAGCCAGAACGTTGTCTGAGAGCACCTCTAATTCTACGTTGACTCTAAACACTTATTTCTAAATATCGGCCACTAGGTCACACAACAGAGACCAATTTCTGTAACACGTGCTTACACAGCTAACAACGGGTGGGCCTGTCATACGGAACAACTTATGATAAACCAACATGATGGACAGATAATAACTCACTTCTTATTAAGCAATTCCTTAATGTGATTACACTTAATAAAGTATGTCGTAAAATACATTTGCAAATTATTGGTTTCAAATTATCAATACTTGTAACTTATAACATAGTGTTTATATCGTAATAACACTATACTTAATATTATATCTGTTATTATAAATATTATATATCCACAAAAACTAACATACAGTGTCACTGTGTGTACTAGAACAGTAACATACAGTGTCACTGTGTGTACTAGAACACTACCATACAGTGTCACTGTGTGTACTAGAACACTACCATACAGTGTCACTGTGTGTACTAGAACAGTAACATGCAGTGTCACTGTGTGTACTAGAACACTACCATACAGTGTCACTGTGTGTACTAGAACAGTAACATGCAGTGTCACTGTGTGTACTAGAACACTACCATACAGTGTCACTGTGTCAACTAGAACACTACAATACAGTGTCACTGTGTGTACTAAAACACTAACATACAGTGTCACTGTGTGTACTAAAACACTAACATACAGTGTCACTGTGTGTACTAGAACACTAACATACAGTGTCACTGTGTGTACTAGAACACTAACATACAGTGTCACTGTGTGTACTAAAACACTAACATACAGTGTCACTGTGTGTACTAGAACACTAACATACAGTGTCACTGTGCGTACTAAAACACTAACATACAGTGTCACTGTGCGTACTAAAACACTAACATACAGTGTCACTATGTCTACAAGAACACTAACATACAGTGTCACTATATCTACAAGAACACTAACATACAGTGTCACTATGTCTACAAGAACACTAACATACAGTGTCACTGTGGGCACTAGAACAGTAACATACCGTGTCACTGTGTGTACTAGAACACTAACATACAGTGTCACTGTGTGTACTAGAACACTAACATATAATGTCACTGTGTGTACTAGAACACTAACATACAGTGTCACTGTGTGTACTAGAACAGTAACATACAGTGTCACTGTGTGTACTAGAACACTAACATACAGTGTCACTGTGTGTACTAGAACACTAACATACAGTGTCACTGTGTGTACTAGAACACTACCATACAGTGTCACTGTGTGTACTAAAACAGTAACATACAGTGTCACTATGTGTACCAGAACACTAACATACAGTGTCACTGTGTGTACTAGAACACTAACATACAGTGTCACTATGTCTACAAGAACAGTAACATACAGTGTCACTGTGTGTACTAGAACACTAACATACAGTGTCACTGTGTGTACTAAAACAGTAACATGCAGTGTCACTGTGTGTACTAGAACACTAACATACAGTGTCACTATGTGTACTAACACTAACATACAGTGTCACTATGTCTACAAGAACACTAACATACAGTGTCACTATGTCTACAAGAACACTAACATACAGTGTCACTGTGTGTACTAGAACACTACCATACAGTGTCACTATGTGTACTAGAACAGTAACATACAGTGTCACTATGTCTACAAGAACACTAACATACAGTGTCACTGTGTTTACTAGAACACTAACATACAGTGTCACTGTGTGTACTAGAACACTAACATACAGTGTCACTGTGTGTACTAGAACACTACCATACAGTGTCACTGTGTGTACTAAAACAGTAACATACAGTGTCTCTATGTGTACTAGAACACTAACATACAGTGTCACTGTGTGTACTAGAACACTACCATACAGTGTCACTGTGTGTACTAGAACACTAACATACAGTGTCACTATGTCTACAAGAACAGTAACATACAGTGTCACTGTGTGTACTAGAACACTAACATACAGTGTCACTGTGTGTACTAAAACAGTAACATGCAGTGTCACTGTGTGTACTAGAACACTAACATACAGTGTCACTATGTGTACTAACACTAACATACAGTGTCACTATGTCTACAAGAACACTAACATACAGTGTCACTATGTCTACAAGAACACTAACATACAGTGTCACTATGTCTACAAGAACACTAACATACAGTGTCACTGTGTGTACTAGAACACTACCATACAGTGTCACTATGTGTACTAGAACAGTAACATACAGTGTCACTATGTCTACAAGAACACTAACATACAGTGTCACTATGTCTACAAGAACACTACCATACAGTGTCACTATGTGTACTAGAACAGTAACATACAGTGTCACTGTGTGTACTAGAACAGTAACATACAGTGTCACTATGTGTACTAGAACAGTAACATACAGTGTCACTATGTGTACTAGAACACTAACATACAGTGTCACTATGTGTACTAGAACACTAACATACAGTGTCACTGTGTCTTATAGAACATTAAAGAAATGTGACAGAATAAACACCACACCATCAACATGAACTTGGTAATAATTAATGTACATTACTATTGAGGTAAAAACATGGTGTTTATATTACTGTATTCAATACATATAACTAATTAATGTTACTCGAATAACTAAATATAACTCATAAATACTACTCCAATAAATACATGTAACTGATAAATATTACTCAAATAAATGAGTATAACTGATAAATATTACTCAAATAAATACATATAACTGATAAATATTACTCCAGTAAATAAATATATGTCCTTTATATGTATAATAAGTATGTATAGTTAATTAATATTAATCAAGTTGTAAACATATGATATTTATACAATCCAATAAATACATACATGTGACAATCAATACTCCTGTCAAGATATACGTGTGTTTATAGATTCCAATATATACATGTAACAATTAATATTACCTTAGTCAAGATGTACGTGTGTTTATACACTCCAATATATAGATATAACAATTAACAGTACCTCGGTCAAGATATATGTGTGTTTATGTATTCCAATATATACATATAACAATTAACTATGCCTTGGTTAGTATACATGTGTTTCTGTATTCTAGTACAAACATATAACAATTAATATTACCTTAGTCAAGAAAAATGTGTGCTTATGGATTCCAATATATACATATAACAACTAATAGTACCTCGGTCAGGATATATTTATGTTTAAGTATTCCAATACAAACATATAACAATTGATATTACCTTAGTGAAGATATATGTGTGTTTATAGATTTTGATACATAGATATAACAATTAACATTACGTCGGTCAGGGTATACGTATATGTGTTTATGTATTCCAATACATACATATAACAATTAATAGTACCTCTGTCAGGATAGATGTGTGATTATATGCTCCAATGAAAACATACATCAGTAATTCGTGATGACGTGTAGAGAAAATTATATATTTAACAACGGTTGTTATGGATAGAGAAAGTACTAGTAGAGGAGCGAACAACGTTTCGACCTTCTTCGGTTATCGTTGTTCGCTCCTCTACTGGCGTATTCTCTACCCATACCAGCCGTTGTTAAATATATAATACATCAGTAATTGTTTCTCTTTACTGCCTATCTTATTACTTCTTAGTGTAGCATCTTTGTCAAGTTGTGTAGGAAAATGTTTTACAAAGTGAACATTTGATTTAACAAGTTCACATGAGTTTGTTTTTTTACATAGTAACGCTTTTACATGGTCTGGGAGAAAACTTTCCAGTCAAAAGAACTACTGATACTCATTAATTTTGCTGGTTCACATTTTTTATGAAACATATGTGCTAAGAAATGAAACCTAGAACTTGGTGCAAAAAGAGCCCTTTCCGAGCGGCAATTTGAACGTTTTAGTTCTTACATTTGCTGCTTGGAAAAGTGCTGTGACGTAATAGTTGCCAACAAACCGCCAACGCCAGCGCGTTGAATGTTAATAAACATGGCCAGTGCATACGGAGAAACAGAAACAGAGTCTGTTTTAACTTTGTGTTCTGAACAGTGTCGAGTAGCGCCATATCAATTCGAACCAACTCTGAACGAACCTAGAACAGTTACACAGATCTGACAAGTTCTAGTGATGAGGACAGTTCCAGAACTGTGAGTGATACTGAAGAAATAAGATTATATATTAAAACAACATGCTTTATGAGGTTTACATTTAATATGACAATGTCAAAGTACTGTGTTAAGATTAATTTTATTATGATGAGTTATGTTATGGAGTTTATATTTGATTGTTTACAAGTCTACAATGTTTTTAAATACATAGCATGTACTTGATTAATTCAACATGTTCAAGACATAGTCTTATTTCAATTTATCTTGAAATGTTAAATTTGTAAAATGGTATTCTTCAAACTTTTCCATATGTAAATATTATACAAAAACATCTACAGAATGATCTACCAGCTTTTAAACTTGGAGTATACTCTATTTGGGATAGATTTGTCCACTGTCCAGACTAGGAAATCAAGGTTTCACTGGCTTTCAGGTGCCACAAATGCAAAACACGCTCATGAATATGAAATGTGTATATCTAGTTAGATTCTTCAAAAACTTGTACTTTTTAAATTATTATATTATACTAGTTATTGTTTATCGCTTTATACTGCACACATACCTTTAAGTTTGTTCATTTCATGATGGCAAGGGATGGCTATAGAGGGGTGGAATCTGTACGCTGCAGGCTGAGATCAGTCCTCGTGTAGAGCTGAGGATCCGACACAAAACATGAGCGTCCAAAGTGATCTTGACAAAGCTTTAAATGGTGTGAATGAGTCTGGTCCTTCCTATTGACCATCCACACCCACTGTTGCTACCTTGCCGGTTCCTTCTCCTTGCACTGAAAGGAACAAAATGGTCGGCGCGCAACGAAGCGTGTTTGGCAACTATTACGTCATAATTGTAAAACGTCACGGAAACAGCCGAACGACCGAGAGGAACTTGAGTTCAAGTATCCGCATATTTTGTTTCATTTTTTACTCAAAAACTAAAGTGTTTAAAAATATGGCAACCACACAGGAATTATACCTAACCAAAGCACAGTTTCTAAGGCAATTATTAAATTTGTTGAAAATTCACCTTTAAACTGTTGTGATCTTTTCACAGAATAACACTGAGATAAATTTATTAATATAATTAGTCTAACCTATAAATAATTATTTCACAGTTTATTAAAATACATCGCATAAGAGGCACGTGACAATTCAATGGATTAGAAAGTATAAAATGTGTTTATTTCTTGAATGTACGTGTATTTGTAAGAGATAATCCATATATCTACACCAGTTATTTAAACCAACTTTCGACCAGGTCTGGGGTATAGAGGAACATACAAAACACTTGTTTCGCCAAAATTGTATTTTAAAATTTAATAGATTTGTGTCGATTAAGATAGTGTTTGGAATTAATACGCTGATATTATTATGAACCTGGATATCGATACCTTCAACCAAACCACTCAATTGTCTTATTAGAGAAATAACGGTTAGTTTAAAGACAAGTAATTTAAGAACACATTATGTAACTATGTATTTTTTTGTTTCGAACCATTAGTAACCAAGTGGTTACATTAGCTGGTATTAGCTCATTTCTTCCTACAGACCATGAGTAGAATTAATTGTAGACAAATACGGTTAAGAATTACAGTTACTGTTAATAATGTCGACTGACACGGTTAATAATGTTAACAGTTACTGTTAATAATGTCGACTGATACGGTTAATAATATTAACAGTTACTGTTGATAATGTTGACAGATACTGTTAATAATGTTGACAGATGCTGTTAATAATGTCGACAAATACTGTTGATAATGTTGACAGTTACTGTTAATAATGTTGACAAATACTGTTGATAATGTTGACAGTTACTGATGATAATGTTGACAATTACTGTTAATAATGTTGACAGTTACTGATGATAACGTTGACAGATACGGTTAATAATGTTGACAGTTACAGTTAATAATGTTAACAGTTACTGATGATAATGTTGACAGATACTGTTAATAATACTGTTTGATACACTAACTCGGTAAGGATGTTTTCACAATACAATCTTATAAAGTCATAGTTACCATCGTCATATACTCATCTCAAGTTTAATATATTCTACCTTAATCTGACAAACACAGGTAAAGAAAAGATACTTACGTCCGACAAGGAAGAAGATGGACAAACCTAGAAACCAAAACCCAAAACTTTTAGACGTCATGATCGATAAATCACACCGACTGAGTGGATCATCATGGTACCACTTTTTGTGAATTTCACGTCCTGACAATCACCAGACTGAGCACGGTGAAACGTCTGCTGCAGCTAAAGAAAGCTACGTTAAAACTGAGGTTGTACACGTAAATCCTGTTCTCTGTAAACCGACTCCCGACGTACGTAACTTCTTGTTGGTGTGAGGTGGAAAACACGGGACTCCCCTACCTTCATGACGTAAATCGAGGTAATCACCACAACCTATTCGTAAAAGAAACTTGGACGTGCGTACTTCAGCAGTGGAGGCTATTGTTCCAAAACAATCAAAATGAAAAACTGAACTTTGTAATTCAGCAGTGGAGGACATCGTTCCAAAACAACCAAAGAAAAGAGAAAGAAACTTGGATCTTTCTTATTCTACGTTAGAGGTCATCCTATAAGAACGTCTAAGTTATCTGAAGACGCTTAGGTTAACTGCTGTAGGACTTCTTGGTTATTTACTTTAAAACTTTTAGGTTATTGATATATGACCTTCCAGGTCATATCTTTTCAGGGTCGGCTTGGCAAGGTGGTTAATGTGCTCTTTTTATCGCCTGAAGGTCGTGAGTTCGAATTCCCATAGAACCATACAACATAACCGTAGAAAACACTCAAATACTAAATAAAGAAACAAACATAAACAAACGTAAAATTAAAGAAGCCTTACTTATACAACAACTTAAACCCAAAATAAACCAATATAAAGGAACGCCTTTATACCTATATTAATATAATAAATAAAATTATATATTCAAATATCTAATACCGCCCTCTACATTTCGACACACAGTTACACAACCCCTTTCAAACATGTGGTCAGCTTCCGGTCAGTTACCTCTTTCTTTGTGAACCTGACGATGACCGAAGAAGGTCGAAACGTTGTTCGCTCTTCTATGTAAAGTGTTTTCTCAGCCCAAACGAGCCGTTTTTGCATATAAAGTTCGAATTCCCGTCCCATCAAATATGCTTCCCTTTTCAACCGAGGGGTTTGTTATAATGTCACGGTCAATCCCGCTATTTGTGGTAAAATAGTAAACCAAGAGTTGGCGGTGGGTAGTGATGACTACTTCCCTCCAGTTTTACACCACTAAATTAGGGATGGCTAGCGCAGATAGCCCTCGTGTAGCTTTGCGGAAAATTCAAACCAAACCAAATTTTTGAACAACTCGTTTCCTTGTTCCTGTTAAAGTTTATTACTAAAAGCAGTAGTGTGCATTGGATTGGTTAATATGTTTTTACTAAAAGTAGTGGTGTGCATTGCATTGGTTAATATGTTTTACTAAAAGCAGTAGTGTGCATTGCATTGGTTAATATGTTTTACTAAAAGCAGTAGTGTGCATTGCATTGGTTAATATGTTTTACTAAAAGCAGTAGTGTGCATTGCATTGGTTAATATGTTTTACTAAAAGCAGTAGTGTGCATTGCATTGGTTAATATGTTTTACTAAAAGCAGTGGTGCATTACATTGGTTAATATGTTTTACTAAAAGCAGTGGTGTGCATTGCATTGGTTAATATGTTTTACTAAAAGCAGTGGTGTGCATTGCATTGGTTAATATGTTTTACTAAAAGCAGTAGTGTGCATTGCATTGGTTAATATGTTTTACTAAAAGCAGTGGTGTGCATTGCATTGGTTAATATGTTTTATTAAAAGCAGTAGTGTGCATTGCATTGGTTAATATGTTTTACTAAAAGCAGTAGTGTGCATTGCATTGGTTATATGTTTTACTAAAACCATAGTGTGCATTGCATTGGTTAATATGTTTTAGTTTTTATAGTAGAATGACAGACTTTATATCCATAAAAAAATTCTTGTTTGTTTATTCATAAACACAAACCTGCACAATGGTTTGTGTCTCACCCGAGGACAATTTGAAGCCAATAAATCTTTATAAAAGAGAACAGTTTATAACATATGTTGCAATATACCTGTTCTAGAAAATGTTCAAATTCCGATAAGGTTTTATTGGTTAACAAAGCTAACGATTCACTGTAAAAAAATGGATTCACGTTTTTTAGTTGATTCAGAAAAGAAATATAAGTGGGAAATGAAACATAATCCTTGGTTTAATTAAACACGGAAAAAGGTAAAATCAGAAACATGGAGATAAAACGTCACGCATCATGTGTTAAAATCAATGTTAGTAAAATGTGACAGTTCGTTTTACAGTTTACACAAAAACGTATCTCCTTACACGTGTCAGTTAAGACGCTGGACAAGACGCGTTTATGTAGGGTATAAACTAAGGAAATTCGTAGTTTTTGCACTAGTGTATTAATACGTTAGTTCACTTCGAGGAATAAAATTCGGAACACGACAAACAGATGTACACGTGTGTAATTAGAAAAATAGGATAAAGAAGCAGGTGTCACCTTTATTTGTCTCGTTAATTTCGTGTTCTATATATTACACATTAATTTGCAGGAAACATGTTACATGTATTTAATTTTCTACAACAGTAAGGTTATCAGAGCCATAATGAGTGAAATACAGTGCTTGTACGTTCTTACATATAAAGATTAACATACCTTGTTTCACTAGCTAGATATGGTTGCCGTTAAAGATATTTTCGACCGTAAACCCAGTAATATCTCATGACGTTTGGCCAACTTGGAAGTTTTAGGTTAGTCTAAAAATATAAAAAACGAAAATTACAAAATAACATATTTAATGAAAACATGACATTAAAACAAGAGAAATAAATATATTAAACATTTTGATCAATACTATCACTGAAAGTACCATTGAAAGTCAGCTGGAATTAAACATGCATAGTAGTGGTCGAGTTTACCTTAAATACCGATAATGAAGGGCACAGTATTACTCCTCCAATACAAAGTAGTTGCTATAGCATGTTAAAATGTTACCCTAAGAACAAACAATTATTACATCTACAATAGTTACCCTATTAACAAACAGTTGGCCAGGTGGTTAAGGCACTCGACTCGTAATCCGAGGATCACGAGTTCGAATCCCCGTCACACCAAACATGCTTGCCCTTTCAGCCGTGGGGGCGTTGTAATGTGACTTTCAAACCCACTATTCGTTGGTAAAAGAGAAGCCCAAGAGTTGGCGGTGGGTGGTGATGACTAGCTGCTTTCTATCTACTCTTACACTGCAAAATTAGGGACGGCTAGCGCAGATAGCTCTCGAGTAGCTTCGCGCGAAATTAAAAAACACAAACAGTTACTTCATCAACAATAATTACCCTATGAGTAAACAGTTACTTCATCAACAATAATTACCCTATGAGTAAACAGTTAATTCATCAACAACAATTACCCTATGAGTAAACAGTTACTTCATCAACAATAATTACCCTATGAGTAAACCGTTGCTTCATCAACAACAGTAAACTTATGAAAAAACAGTTATTACATCTACAATATGTACCTTTCAAACAAACAGTTGCTTTAACAACAATTGTTGTGAACTGAATCCAACAACAGGCAAGAATAACTCACTCACTCAACTATCCTACACGAATCCAATAATATTCAAGAATAAATTACCCACTGTATTACCCTACAAAAACCTAACAATATACAAAATTAATTCACCCATTGTATTACCCTATAAGAATCCAACAATATACAAGAATAAATCACCCACTGTATTACCCTCCAGGAATTCAGCATTACACAAAAATAAATCACCCACTGTATTACCCTCTAGGAATTCAGCATTACACAAAAATAAATCACCCACTGCATTACCCTCCAGGAATTCAGCATTACACAAAAACAAATCACCCACTGCATTACCCTCCAGGAATTCAGCATTACACAAAAATAAATCACCCACTGTATTACCCTCCAGGAATTCAGCATTACACAAAAATAAATCACCCACTGCATTACCCTCCAGAAATTCAGCATTACACAAAAACAAATCACCCACTGCATTACCCTCCAGGAATTCAGCATTACACAAAAACAAATCACCCACTGCATTACCCTATAGGATTCCAATAATATACAAAAATAATTCACCCATTGTACTACCCTACAAGGATCGAACAGTGTACAAAAATAAATCACCCACTGCATTACCCTACAAGAATCTAACAATATAATTTACCCATTGCATTACCCTACAAAATTCCAACAACATACAAGAATGAATAACCCACTCTATTACCCTCCAGGAATTTAGCAATACACAAAATAAATCATTGACTGTATTAACCTATAGGAATCCAACAATATACAAGAATTCACCCACTGTATTACCTCACATGAATCCAACAATACACAATAATAAATCACGTACTGTATAACTCTACAGGAATCCAACAATATACAAAAATAACTCACTCACTGTATTAACCTATATGAATCCAACAATATACAAGAATTCACCCACTGTATTACCCTACAGGAATACAACAATATACAAAAATAACTCACTCACTGTATTACCCTACAAGTGTTAGACTAACTATAAAATACTGAGTTATTGAAAACAAATCAATGTTGAGGTTTATAAAAATAATAAAGTCTGAAATGTGAGTTCAATACATAGAAAGTCTGCCAATATTTCCCAGCTAAATAAAAGATGTGCGTCATTGACACCTGATTTTTATCAATAAATATAGCATTTGAAAAATATATTCTTTCTTTTTTAATTTTGTGAAAGTTCAATTTCATATAATGTTTCTTCAGATGGTCTCTAAACAAAAAGAAATTGGGAGAATTAGAATGAAAAAGTTTAACCAGTTTAGAAAGTAATATTGCAAATTTTAAAAAGTCAAACGAACCTCCATCTAGACGTTGAAAAATACAACTTTTGTAGGTGAAATTAACTGTTCATAAGAAGAATCATTAAAAACTGTATGAAATCAAAACAAACACCACCAGAGTGTATAATATTCAAAGTGCTGCTGAAAATCTTAAGTCTGTTGGAAAATGAGAATAAAAATGTATGTAACAGCACATTTTGAAAACGGCGTTAACTCTATTAATGTAGAACACATTAACCTGTTATCTGGCACGAGTGGGTGTCAGTTCATGAGGGCACTACATCATGTAAAGCAGCAAGAGTTGAGTAACCTCGTGAATTACTTCTTCGGGTCAACGTCACGAGGTTAACGTTTAACCTGATTCCGTTAAAGGTTGGATCGAAACTGGTGTTCATGACCCTGAAAGTTTTCATTGGGTCAGAATAAAAACGCTTTATCCTGTTCTGATATTTGTTTATACTTCTGTTATCCTAGTACAGTCTGCTGGTTAAAACACCTAAGAACTGATAACTCGCACTTAGAAACATGAAAGTATCTTATAAAATCACTTCACGATTTGAAGAGGGCGCCAGATAACAAATATACAACTGTTTATAGCGGAAGGCTACACGATAGGTTATCAACCGCAGATACATAAACTCCACTTTTAGTATTAAAAGCCACCACCCACTAGAACGTGAAGAGTACGTACAACCCACTTTTCTCCATGGAGAGAAACGTAAAACAGTGAACTTCTTTAAGGAAATATAGACTGTATACATACATGAACAGCAAAGAGATGAGATGAGGCTGTGAATTTTGTGTTAGTAATTCACTTACAAGAATACTACCTACAAGTTTATCTTGTAATCCCAATCGTAAATAACCGTTCCTAACCTACAAATTTATCTTGTAATCCCAATCATAAATAACACGTTTTTAACCTACAAGTTTATCTCACAATGCCAACCGTAATTAACACGTTCCTAACCGATAATTTTATCTTATAGTCCCAATCATAAATAATAAGGTCATAACCTATAAGTTTATCTTATTGTCCCAACCATAAATAACACGTTCCTAACCTACAAGTTTATCTTACATTCCTAACCGCATATAACAAGTTCCTAATCTACAAGTTTAACTCACTCACAACCTTAAATAACACATTCCTATCCTATAAGTTTATCTTACAGTCCCACCCGAAAATAACGCGTTTCTAACCTACAAGTTTATCTTACAGTCCAAACCGTAGATAACATATTCGTTACCTACAAATTTATTTTCAGTCTCAACCGTAAATGACACGTTCCTAACCTACAAGTTTATCTTGTAATCCCAATCGTAAATAACACGTTCCGAACCTATAAGTTTATCTTACAGTTCCAATCGTAACTAAAACATTCCTAACCTACAAGTTTATCTTATAGTCCCAACCGTAAATAACACGTTCCTAACCTACAAGTTTATCTTACAGTCTCAATCATAAATAACAAGGTCCTAACCTACAAGTTTATCTTACATTCCGAACCGCATGTAACAAGTTCCTAATCTACAAGTTTATCTTCAATCCCAACCATGAATATCACGTTCCTAACCTACGAGTTTATCTTCATTCGCAACCGTAAATAACACCTTTCTAACCCATAACATTATCTTACTGTCCCAACCCTAAATAACACGTTCCTAACCTTCAAGTTTATCTTACAGTCTCAATCGTAAATAACACGATCCTAACCTACAAGTTTATCTTACAGTCCCAACCGTAAATAACACGTGCCAAACCTATAAGTTTATCTTACAGTCCCAACCATAAATAACACGTTCTTAACCGTATATAACTTGTTCCTAATCTACAAGTTTAACTCAGTCCCAACCGTAAATAACACATTCCTAATCTACAAGTTTATCTTACAGTCCAACTCATAATAACAAGATACTAACCCACAAGTGTATCTTACAGTCCCAACAATAAATAACACGTTCCGAACCCATAAGTTTATCTTACAGTCCCAATCATAATAACAAGATTCTAACCTACACGGTTATCTTACAGTCTCAACCGTAAATAACACGTTCATAACCTGCAAGTTTATCTTACAGTCCCAACCGGAAATAACACGTTTCTAACCTACAAGTTTATGTTGCAATTCCAGCCATAAATAACACGTTCCTAACCTACGAGTTTATCTTTAGTCGCAACAGTAAATAACACGTTTTAATCTATAAGTTTATCTTACATTCCCTACCATAAATAACACATTTCTTACCTACAACTTTATCTTACATTCCCTACCATAAATAACACATTTCAAACCTACAAGCTTATCTTACAGTCCCAATCATAATAACAAGGTCCTAACGTACAAGTTTATCTTACAATCCCAATCGTAAATAATACGTTCCGAACCTGTAAGTTTATCTTACAGTCTCAATCATAATAGCATGGTCCTAACCTACAAGTTTATCTTACAGTCCCAACCGATAATAATACGTTTCTAACCTACAAGTTTATCTTGTAATCCCAATCATAAATAACACGTTTTTAACCTACAAGTTTATCTTACATTCCTAACCGTATATAACAAGTTCCTTATCTACGAGTTTATCTTCATTCGCCATCTTAAATAACACGTTACTAACCTACAAGTTTATCTTGCAGTCGAAATCGTAAATAACACATTCATTACCTACAAGTTTATCTTACAATCCCAACAGGAAATAACACGTTTCTAACCTACAAGTTTATGTTGCAATTCCAGCCATAAATAACACGTTCCAAACCTAAAAGTTTGTCTTATAGTCCCAACCGTAAATAACACGTTCCAAACCTAAAAGTTTGTCTTATAGTCCCAACCGTAAATAACACGTTACTAACCTACAAGTTTATCTTGCAGTCCCAACCATAAATAACACGTTCCTAATCGTATATAAATCGTTCCTAATCTACAAGTTTAACTCAGTCCCAACCGTAAGTAAAACGTTCCTAACCTATAAGTTAATCTTACAGTCCCAACCGTAAATAACACATTCCTAAACTATACGTTGATCTTACAGTCCCAACCGTAAATAACACATTCCTATCCTATAAGTTAATCTTAGAGTCCCAACCATAAATAGCACATTCCTAACCTACAAGTTTATCTTACAGTCCCAACCGTGAATAAGACGTTCCTAACCTACAAATTTATCTTACAATCCCAATCGTAAATAACACGTTCCGAACCTATAATTTTATCTTACAGTCCCAATCATAAATAACACGTTTTTACCCTACCAGTTTATCTTACATTCCTAACCGTATATAACAAGTTCCTAATCTACGAGTTTATCTTCAGTCGCAACCGTAAATAACACGTTCCTAACCTTCAAGTTTATCTTACAGTCGAAATCGTAAATAACACGTTCCTCACCTACAAGTTTCTCTTAAAATCCTAATCATAAATAACAAGGTCCTAACCTGCAAGTTTATTTCACAATGCTAACCGTTATTAACACATTTCTTACCTATAAGATTATCTTACAGTCCCAACCGTAAATAACACGTTCCTAACCTTCAAGTTCATCTTACAGTCGAATTCGTAAATAACACGTTCCTAACCTACAAGCTTATTTTACAGTCCCAACCGTAAATTACACATTCCTAACCTATAAGTTTATCTTATAATCGCAACCATAAATATCACGTTCGTTATCTACAAGTTTATTTTCAGTGTCAACCGTAAATGACACGTTTTTCACTTACAAGTTTCTCTTAAAGTCCTAATCATAAATAACAAGGTCCTAATCTACAAGTTTATCTCACAATGCCAACCGTAATTAACACGTTCCTAACCAACAAGTTTATCTTACATTCCTAACCGTATATAACAAGTTCCTAATCTACGAGTTTATCTTCTAATCCCAATCATAAATAACAAGGTCCTAACCTACAAGTTTATCTTATATTCCTAACCGTATATAAGAAGTTCCTAACTTACGAATTTATCTTCAGTCGCAACCGTAAATGACACGTTTCTAACCTATAAGATTATCTTACTGCCCCAACCGTAAATAACACGTTCCTTACCTTCAAGTTTATCTGATAGTCTCAATCGTAAATAACACGTTCCGAACCTACAAGTATATTTTACAGTCCAACAGTAAATGACACGTTCCTAATTTACAAGTTTATCTTCTAATCCCAATCGTAAATAACACGTTCCTAACCTACAAGTTTATGTTACAGTCCCAATCATAATAACAAGGTTCTAACCTACACGGTTATCTTACAGTCTCAACCGTAAATAACACGTTCATAACCTGCAAGTTTATCTTACAGTCCCAACCGGAAATAACACGTTTCTAACCTACAAGTTTATGTTGCAATTCCAGCCATAAATAACACGTTTCTAACCTACAAGTTTATGTTGCAATTCCAGCCATAAATAACACGTTCCTAACCTACGAGTTTATCTTTAGTCCCAACAGTAAATAACACGTTTTAATCTAAGTTTATCTTACATTCCCTACCATAAATAACACATTTCTAACCTACAACTTTATCTTACATTCCCTACCATAAATAGCACATTCCTAACCTACAAGTTTATCTTACAGTCCCAACCGTGAATAAGACGTTCCTAACCTACAAATTTATCTTACAGTCCCAATCATAAATAACACGTTTTTACCCTACCAGTTTATCTTACATACCTAACCGTATATAACAAGTTCCTAATCTACGAGTTTATCTTCAGTCGCAACCGTAAATAACACGTTCCTAACCTTCAAGTTTATCTTACAGTCGAAATCGTAAATAAAACGTTCCTCACCTACAAGTTTCTCTTAAAATCCTAATCATAAATAACAAGGTCCTAACCTGCAAGTTTATTTTACAAAGCCAACCGTTATTAACACATTTCTAACCTATAAGATTATCTTACAGTCCCAACCGTAATTAACACATTTCTAACCTATAAGATTATCTTACAGTCCCAACCGTAAATAACACGTTCCTAACCTCAAGTTTATCTTACAGTCGAAATCGTAAATAACACGTTCCTAACCTACAAGTTTATTTTACAGTCCCAACCGTAAATTACACATTCCTAACCTATAAGTTTATCTTACAATCGCAACCATAAATATCACGTTCGTTATCTACAAGTTTATTTTCAGTGTCAACCGTAAATGACACGTTTTTCACTTACAAGTTTCTTTTAAAGTCCTAATCATAAATAACAAGGTCCTAACCTACAAGTTTATCTCACAATGCCAACCGTAATTAACACGTTCCTAACCAACAAGTTTATCTTACAGTCTCAACCGTAAATAACACGTTCCTAACCTACAAGTTTATCTTACATTCCTAACCGTATATAACAAGTTCCTAATCTACGAGTTTATCTTCTAATCCCAATCGTAAATAACACGTTCCTAACCTACAAGTTTATCTTACAGTTCCAATCGTAAATAACACATTCCTAACCTACGAGTTTATCTTACAGTTCCAATCATAAATAACAAGGTCCTAACCTACAAGTTTATCTTACATTCCTAACCGTATATAAGAAGTTCCTAACTTACGAATTTATCTTCAGTCGCAACCGTAAATGACACGTTTCTAACCTATAAGATTATCTTACTGCCCCAACCGTAAATAACACGTTCCTTACCTTCAAGTTTATCTGATAGTCTCAATCGTAAATAACACGTTCCTAACCTACAAGTTTATTTTACAGTCCAACAGTAAATGACACGTTCCTAATTTACAAGTTTATCTTCTAATCCCAATCGTAAATAACACGTTCCGAACCTATAAGTTTATCTTACAGTTCCAATCGCAACTAACACATTCCTAACCTACAAGTTTATCTTACAGTCCCAACCGTAAATAACACGTTCCTAACCTACAAGTTTATCTTACAGTCTCAATCATAAATAACAAGGTCCTAACCTACAAGTTTATCTTTCATTCCGAACCGCATGTAACAAGTTTCTAATCTACAAGTTTATCTTCAATCCCAACCATGAATATCACGTTCCTAACCTACGAGTTTATCTTCATTCGCAACCGTAAATAACACCTTTCTAACCCATAACATTATCTTACTGCCCCAACCGTAAATAACACGTTCCTAACCTTCAAGTTTATCTTACAGTCCCAACCGTAAATAACACATTCCAAACCTATAAGTTTATCTTACAGTCCCAACCATAAATAACACGTTCTTAACCGTATATAACTTGTTCCTAATCTACAAGTTTAACTCAGTCCCAACCGTAAATAACACATTCCTAATCTACAAGTTTATCTTACAGTCCAACTCATAATAACAAGATACTAACCCACAAGTGTATCTTACAGTCCCAACAATAAATAACACGTTCCGAACCCATACGTTTATCTTACAGTCCCAATCATAATAACAAGGTTCTAACCTACACGGTTATCTTACAGTCTCAACCGTAAATAACACGTTCATAACCTGCAAGTTTATCTTACAGTCCCAACAGGAAATAACACGTTTCTAACCTACAAGTTTATGTTGCAATTCCAGCCATAAATAACACGTTCCTAACCTACGAGTTTATCTTTAGTCCCAACCGGAAATAACACGTTTTAATCTATAAGTTTATCTTGTAATTCCAATCGTAAATAACACGTTCCTAACCTACAAGTTTATCTTGTAATCCCAATCGTAAATAACACGTTCCTAACCTACAAGTTTATCTTAAAGTTCCAATCGTAAATAACACATTCCTAACCTATAAGTTTATGTTACAGTCCCAACCGCGAATAACACATTCTTATCCTCTAAGTTTATCTTACAAACCAACCGTAAATAACTCGTTCCTAACCATCAAGTTCATCTTACAGTCGAAATCGTAAATAACACCTTCATTACCTACAAGTTTATTATCAGTCTCAACCGTAAATGACACGTTATTCACCTAAACGTTTCTCTTACAATCGCAACCATTAATTAACACGTTCATTACCTAGAGTTTATCTTACAGTCCCAACCATAAATGACACATTCCTATCCTCTAAGTTTATCTTACATTCCCTACCATAAATAACACATTTCAAACCTACAAGCTTATCTTACAGTCCCAATCATAATAACAAGGTCCTAACCTACAAGTTTATCTTACAATCCCAATCGTAAATAATATGTTCCTTACCTACAAGTTTATCTTACATTCCTAACCGTATATAACAAGTTCCTTATCTACGAGTTTATCTTCATTCGCCACCTTAAATAACACGTTTCTAACCTATAAGATTATTTTACAGTTCCAACCGTAAATAACACGTTCCTAACCTTCAACTTTATCATGCAGTCGAAATCGTAAATAACACCTTCATTACCTACAAGTTTATTATCAGTCTCAACCGTAAATGACACGTTCTTCACCTAAAAGTTTCTCTTAAATTCCCAATCATAAATAACAAGGTCATAAGCTACATGTTTATCTTGTATTATTAATCGTAAATAACACGTTCCTAACCTATAAGTTTATCTTACATTCCCAACCGTAAGTAACACATTCCGAAACTATACGTTGATATTACAGTCCCAATCATAATAACAACGTTCTAAACTACAAGTTTTTCTTACAGTCCCAACCGTGAATAACACGTTTCTAACTCTACGAGTTTATCTTACAGTCCCAACCGTAAATAACACGTTCCTAACCTACAAGTTTATGTTACATTCCGAACCGCATGTAACAAGTTCCTAATCCACAAGTTTATCTCCAATCCCAACCGTAAATAAGACGTTCCAAACATACAAGTTTATGTTGCAATTCCAACCATAAATATCACGTTACTAACCTACGAGTTTATCTTCAGTCGCAACCGTAAATAACACCTTTCTAACCTATAAGTTTATCTTACTATCGCAACCATAAATAACACGTTCCTAACATACAAGTTTATCTTACATTCCTAACCGTATATAACAAGTTCCTAATCTACGAGTTTATCTTCAGTCGCAACCGTAAATAACACGTTTCTAAGCTATAAGATTATCTTACAGTCCCAACTGTAAATAATGCGTTTCTAACTCTACAAGTTTATCTTACAGTTCCGACCCTAGATAACACGTTCGTTACCTACAAATTTATTTTCAGTTTCAACCGTAAGTAAAAAGTTCCTAACCTACAAGTTTATCTTGTAAACCCAATCGTAAATAAAAAGTTCTTAACCTACAAGTTTATCTTGTAAACCCAATCGTAAATAAAAAGTTCCCTAGTTTATCTTACAATCCCAATCGTAAATAACACGTTCCGAACCTGTAAGTTTATCTTACAGTCCAAACCGTAAATATCAAGGTCCTAACTTCCAAGTTTATCTTACAGTCGCAACCGTAAATAACACGTTCCTAACCTACAAGTTTATTTTACATTCCTAACCGCATGTAACAAGTTCCTAATCTGCAAGTTAATCTTACAATCGCAACCATAAATAACACGTTCATTATCTACAAGTTTATTTTCAGTCTCAACCGTAAATGACACGTTCCTCACCTAAAAGTTTCTCTTAAATTCCCAATCATAAATAGCAAGGTCCTAAGCTACATGTTTATCTTGTATTATTAATCGTAAGTAACACGTTCCTAGCCTACAAGTTTATCTCACAATGCCAACCGTAATTAACACGTTCCTAACTTATAAGTTTATCTTACAGTTTCAACCGTAAATAACACGTTCCTCACCTACAAGTTTATCTTACATTCCTAGCCGTATATAACAAGTTCCTAGTCTACGATTTTATCTTCAGTAACAACCGTAAATAACACGTTTCTAAGCTATAAGATTATCTTACAGTCCCAACTGTAAATAATGCGTTTCTAACTCTACAAGTTTATCTTACAGTCCCAACCGTAGATAACACGTTCGTTACCTACAAATTTATTTTCAATCTCAACCGTAAATGACACGTTTCTAACCTACAAGTTTATCTTGTAATCTCAATCGTAAATAACACGTTCCTAACCTACAAGTTTATCTTACAGTCCCAACCATAAATAACACATTTCTAACCTACAAGTTTATCTTACAGTCCCAATCATAATAACAAGGTCCTAACCTACAAGTTTATCTTACAATCCCAACCGTAAATAATACGTTCCGAACCTGTAAGTTTATCTTACAGTCTCAATCATAATAACATGGTCCTAACCTACAAGTTTATTTTACAGTCCCAACCGATAATAATACGTTCCTAACCTATAAGTTTATCTTGTAATCCCAATCATAAATAACACGTTTTTAACCTACCAGTTTATTTTACAGTCCCAATCGTAAATAACACGTTCCGAACCTATAAGTTTATCTTACAGTCCAAACCGTAAATAGCAAGGTCCTAACTTCCAAGTTCATCTTACAGTCGCAACCTTAAATAACACGTTACTAACCTACAAGTTTATCTTAGAGTCCTAACCGTATATAACTCGTTCCTGATCTATAAGTTTATGTTGCAGTCCCAACCGTAAATAACACGTTCCTAACCTACAAGTTTATCGTACAGAGTGAGATATATGGACGTATCCGGTTTGTCAGATTCATCTGTAAATTATTAAGTATTCGTTTAATTCAGTGGGTAAATTCAGAAAGAGATACGTGAAACTGGAAGAGAAGACAGGTTTGTTACATTAAAGGTCAAACCTAAGTATATGATGTGGATAGAAGACGGAGAAATGAGTAACACGCTGATAAAACCTAAGTATATGATGTGGATAGAAGACGGAGAAATGAGTAACACGCTGATAAAACCTAAGTATATGATGTGGATAGAAGACGGAGAAATGAGTAACACGCTGATAAAACCTAAGTATATGATGTGGATAGAAGACGGAGAAATGAGTAACACGCTGATAAAACCTAAGTATATGATGTGGATAGAAGACGGAGAAATGAGTAACACGCTGATAAAACCTAAGTATATGATGTGGATAGAAGACGGAGAAATGAGTAACACGCTGATAAAACCTAAGTATATGATGTGGATAGAAGACGGAGAAATGAGTAACACGCTGATAAAACCTAAGTATATGATGTGGATAGAAGACGGAGAAATGAGTAACACGCTGATAAAACCTAAGTATATGATGTGGATAGAAGACGGAGAAATGAGTAACACGCTGATAAAACCTAAGTATATGATGTGGATAGAAGACGGAGAAATGAGTAACACGCTGATAAAACAGGCTGGGTGTGGACTAGTATTTTATCAACAAAGACCACAGAAACATTCCATATATTCCTTGATCTGAGAATACACGAAATTAGTTACTTACATATATGTGTTTTTTCTCTCTTGTTTCATGCTTTGGTTTTTGTTACTTTCGACCTTGGAATACGTCCAAGGTCGACGTTTTGTTTGAGTATTGTAATAGTTGAATACCTAATGTTTAATAATAGGTTTGCTAATTGTACCTATTATTTTGTGGTCCGCCATGTTTGCAGTAATTTAAAATTAACCGTTTACAATTTTTATTTTCGAGTGTGTTTATGTTTCAGGAAACATTTCTGATTTTCCTCAAGAGTGTTCGATTTTTTCGGTTTCTTTCTGATACAAGAATTGATACAGTAGACAGAAGACAGCTAGTTGATACAGTAGACGGAAGACAGCTAGTCGATACAGTAGACAGAAGACAGCTAGTTGATACAGTAGACAGAAGACAGCTAGTTGATACAGTAGACAGAAGACAGCTAGTTGATACAGTAGACAGAAGACAGGTAGTCGATACAGTAGACAGAAGACAGCTAGTTGATACAGTAGACAGAAGACAGCTAGTTGATACAGTAGACAGAAGACAGCTAGTTCATACAGTAGACAGAAGACAGGTAGTCGATACAGTAGACAGAAGACAGGTAGTCGATACAGTAGACAGAAGACAGCTAGTCGATACAGTAGACAGAAGACAGGTAGTCGATACAGTAGACAGAAGACAGGTAGTCGATACAGTAGACAGAAGACAGGTAGTCAATACAGTAGACAGAAGACAGCTAGTTGATACAGTAGACAGAAGACAGCTAGTTGATACAGTAGACAGAAGACAGCTAGTTGATACAGTAGACAACTTGTCAACACCACCAACCGTAAATTGTGGACTATTATAAACGAACAGAGGACCTTAACCGTCATCCCTAAAAGCGCACTGCCTCAAAGAGCGGAGTGAAATTGTTTTGCTGCAACAGGATGCGAACCATAGACACTTAAAGATATAGTTCGATCAGCTAGCTAGTAGACCGCCACATTGGGCATTATTTGCTGTAATCAAAATTAAACAAAGGTGATTTTTGTGTTTTCAACTACCTGAAAGAGAGAAAGAAAAAAAGAGTGCTGCCACCTGCAAAACAAATTTTCCCTTTTTAAAATTTATTTCGATTTAAAATATTATAAAAATACAACATCATTATATTTTCACACGGTAGCAGTCCCTTAACGGGTCAGCGGCAAGAGTTACGACCCTAAAATGTGGCTTTGTTATAAAACAAAAAATCGTACATAATCACATTTCACAATCGTTTATCGAGTCAACTGACATCGACATACATTTACAACTCTAGACTTGATCTCATACCTTCACGACTGTCCATATTTATCATTAGCTTTGAATATAGCATTCTCCCACTGTATAGCTAACTTACAAAACGATTTTTATCGGTCAACCGTAGAACAAGGAAACCCGAATTTCTAAGTTAACATGATGTAATATATATAGTTGTGTCTCACAGATGTACCCTATACACGTATATAGCTGTGTGTGACAGATGTACCCTTTATATATATATATAGTTGTGTCTAACAGAAGTACCCTTTATATATATATATAGTTGTGTCTAACAGAAGTACCCACTATATATAGCTGTGTCTCACAGATGTACTCTCTCTATATATAGTTGTGTCTGACAGATGTACTCTCTATATATATAACTGCGTTTGAAAGTTGTACCCCATATATATATATATATACATATAGTTGTGTCTGACAGATGTACCCTATATATATATATATATATAATTGTGTCTTACAGAAGTACCCACTATATATAGCTATGTCTCACAGATGTACTCTGTATATATAGTTGTGTCTGACAGATGTACCCTATATATATATACATATAGTTGGGTCTGGCAGATGTACCCTATATATATATATATATATATATAGTTGTGTCTGACAGATGTACCCTATATATATATATATATAGTTGTGTCTGACAGATGTACCCTATATATATATACATATAGTTGTGTCTGACAGATGTACCCTATATATATAGTTGGGTCTGGCAGATGTACCCTATATATATATATATATAGTTGTGTCTGACAGATGTACTCTCTCTCTATATATAGTTGTGTCTGACAGATGTACCCTAACAAACTGTGTTATCAACAGACCACTTGTAGTATGTACGTTGTCTAAGGGAAGCAGAAGTGAAGTTACAGGGAACTTTGGAGCATTTACACAAAGGAATAGAAACTGGCTTCTGTGACCGTGTCACAAATCTATTGAAATGGGTCAATAGAAACCTAAAATACTTTCCTAATGCGAAGTTGTCTTCAAACGCACTTTCTTAAAATAGAATTATACACGGACAGTGTTTAAAACGAGTCACTCCAAAGACGCCGAATCATAAACCTACTATTGTTCTACCACGATTATCTCATTATGGAAAAACAAAGGTTATAAATAAACCCAATCGAAATGATAATTTTCATTAGTTGCTTTATTTAAAGTATATTACTAATGGATTTATTTTAACTTGTAAAGGAACATAACTTATTCCAGTCTTTTATTAGACATAACAAATGAAGTAAACACAATGAACCATTATTATATCACTCCAATGTTCCTTAATCTTTCACCTCTGGTCTTCCTTCAGGTGTTGTTGTTGTTTGCAGAGGTACTCGTACCACTAATAGATTATCCTTAAAATTGTTTTCTCTTGAAAAAACAGTTAGAGGGGATCTCATTGAAGGGTTTAAGATTGTAACAGGTTCGTTTGTTTTATAATTAACAGTGAAATATATAGAACTATCGTACATAAATACATATTGTAACAGGTTTGTTTGTTTTATAATTAACAGTAAAATATATAGAACTATGGTACATAAATACAGATTGTAACAGGTTTGTTTGTTTTTATAATTAAAAGTGAAATATATAGAACTATGGTACATAAATACAGATTGTAACAGGTTTGTTTGTTTTATAATTAACAGTAAAATATATAGAACTATGGTACATAAATACAGATTTAAGCAAGTAGAAGCTGTCTTCAACTACGACAGTTTTATTTTTAAAATAGAGTAGTTGGCCTTGTCCCTAAACATTATGTTATGTAACTCTTTCAACAAGAGGGCGAGGGGCTGCGAAGTTCAGCAATAGACCACATTATCAGTCTAATGTTCTGAGTGTTTTTCCAAAGCGTAGTTAAGACACTTCATTAGTTCTACAGTAGTTGTTTCGTGACGAAAGACTGGCTTTATGTTCAATCACTGCTGTCAGATGTTTAGTGTTCACGGTCTGGCTTTATGTCCAATCACTGCTGTCAGATGTTTAGGGTTACGGTCTGGCTTTATGTTCAATCACTGCTGTCAGATGTTTAGTGTTACGGTCTGGCTTTATGTCCAATCACTGCTGTTAGATGTTTAGTGTTCACGGTCTGACTTTATGTCCAGTCACTGCTGTTAGATGTTTAGTGTTCACGGTCTGGCTTTATGTTCAATCACTGCTGTTAGATGTTTAGCGTTCACGGTCTGGCTTTATGTTCAATCACTGCTGTTAGATGTTTAGTGTTCACGGTCTGGCTTTATGTCCAATCACTGCTGTCAGATGTTTAGTGTTACGGTCTGGCTTTATGTCCAATCACTGCTGTCAGATGTTTAGTGTTACGGTCTGGCTTTATGTCCAATCACTGCTGTCAGATGTTTAGTGTTACGGTCTGGCTTTATGTCCGGTCACTGCTGTTAGATGTTTAGTGTTCACAGTCTGGCTTTATATCCAATCACTGCTGTTAGATGTTTAGTGTTCACGGTCTGGCTTTTTGTTCAATCACTGCTGTTAGATGTTTAGTGTTCACGGTCTGGCTTTATATCCAATCACTGCTGTTAGATGTTTAGTGTTCACGGTCTGGTTTTATGTCCAGTCACTGCTGTTAGATGTTTAGTGTTCACGGTCTGGCTTTATGTCCAATCACTGCTGTTAAATGTTTAGTGATCACGGTCTGGCTTTATGTCCAGTCATTACTGTTAGATGTTTAGTGTTCACGGTCTGGCTTTATATTCAATCACTGCTGTTAGATGTTTAGTGTTACGGTCTGGCTTTATGTCCAATCACTGCTGTCAGATGTTTAGTGTTACGGTCTGGCTTTATGTTCAATCACTGCTGTTAGATATTTAGTTAGTGTTCACGGTCTGGCTTTATGTCCAGTCACTACTGTTAGATGTTTAGTGATCACGGTCTGGCTTTATGTCCAGTCACTACTGTAAGATGTTTAGTGTTCACGGTCTGGCTTTATATCCAATCACTGCTGTTAGATGTTTAGTGTTCACGGTCTGGCTTTATGTCCAGTCACTACTGTTAGATGTTTAGTGTTCACGGTCTGGCTTTATGTCCAATCACTGCTGTCAGATGTTTAGTGTTCACGGTCTGGCTTTATGTCCAACTACTGCTATTAGATGTTTAGTGTTCACGGTCTGGCTTTATGTCCATCAATACTATTAGTTGTTTAGTGTTTATTTTATGGTTCAGCTATCTTGAATAAAATTTCATTGTTTGAAAACAAGCCGAATTCTCGTGTGTGTGTTTTTGTTTTGCGACACATTGATTTTTTACAAATCATTTAAGAGTTTATTAAATTTATTATGGCCTATAAATCAGTGGCTATCCATGAATTTAAATATGACTGTCACAATGCGTAGGTTTACCTCTCACGAGGGCCCGAAGTGAGACGGTATCATGAACACATTTCACAGTCCATTGCCTAGCCTGTAAAAAAAGTAGGTCACGATAAACTTGGCCAAATAGTAACCACAGGGTCGAACAATTTATGTCCTAGAAACAATATACATTAGCATTTTGTTTCTAACCTTTCTTCTACTTCCCTCTTATATCTTTCTACTTCCCTCTCTATATCTTTGTCTCTGACTACATCTATCAATATTCATTAACCTGTCTGTCAACCTATCTACCTGTTTCCTTTCTCTCTCACTACTTACTAATCTTTTGTTTGTTGTCTATTTATTTCTCTAATTATATTTGATAGATATATTTATCAGATAATCTGATAAAATCACTATTTACCTGTCTGCTGTTTTTCTTCTATTTATTTCTCTTACTATATTTGATAGATATACGAGGTCTGTTCAAAAAATACGCGGACTGACGTCATAAAACAAAATGTACTTTATTTAGAAGTTACAGGTCTGGGACCCCTTCAAAGTACTCTCCTCCCCAACGCACACACTTATCCCAACGGTGTTTCCACTTGTTGAAGCAGTCCTGGTACGCTTCTTTTGTAATGACCTCCAGCTCCTTCGTCGCATTTGCCTTAATCTCGGGAATCATCTCAAATCTTCTTTCTTTCAAGGGTCTTTTGAGTTTGGGGAACAAGAAAAAATCGCAAGGAGCAAGGTCAGATGAGTAGGGGGGGTAGGGAAGAACAGTGATCGAGTGTTTGGCCAAAAACTCACGAGTTCTGATGGCTAAATTTCTCAGCAACGCGGTGCATCTTCAATTTTTCGGTCAAAATCTCGTAACAAGATCCAACTGATATCCCACATTCTTCAGCAAGCTTCGTGACAGTCAGACGTCGATTTGCCCGCACCAGGGTGTTGATTTTGTCGACGTGTGGGTCGTCAGTTGACGTGGAAGGACGTCCAGGACGCTCATCATCTTCAATGGACTGTCGACCATCCTTAAAACGTTCATGCCACTTGAAACATGCCGTACGATTCATAGCAACATCACCGTAAGCCGTGTTAAGCATAGCAAAAGTTTCAGTCGCAGATTTTCCAAGTTTAACACAAAATTTCACAGCAAGTCGTTGCTTCTTCAGGTCATTCATTCTGAAATCCGCCAAACGAAAAAATCGCACTTCACTTAAAACCGCGTAGCTGATACACAAATGAAAATATTTGCAATCGGGAAATGGCGTCGTAATCAGCTGATCTGTGCGAACCTAGCGACACCAAGCGGATTCCTCTGGAACCAACTGGAGCCGCGCAATTCAAACAGTCCGCGTATTTTTTGAACAGCCCTCGTATTTATCAGGTTATCCCATAACATCACTATTTTCTGACTGACGTTCTCCTCTGTTTATTTCTCTAATTATATTTGATAAATATATTTATCAGCTAATATGCTGATATCACTATTTACCTATCTGATCTTTTTGTCTATTTATTTCTGTAACTGTATTTGAAAGATATATTTATCAGATTATCTGATAACATCAGTATTTATCAGTCTGATATTTTTGTCTATTTATATCTCCAATTATGTTTGATAGATATATTTATCAGATAATCTCATAACATCACTATTTGCCTATCTGATTTTCTTGTCTATTTATTTCTCTAATAGTATTTGATAGATATATTTATCAGATTATCTGAAAGCATCACTATTTCTTTCTCTGATGTTTTTGTCTATTTATTTCTCTTATCATATTTCATCGATATATTTATCAGCTTACCTGTTAACATCACTATTTACCTGTCTAATGTTTTTGTCTATTTATTTTTCCACCTGTATTTGATAGATATACATATCAACATACCTGCTAGCATCATTATTTACCTCACTGATGTTTTTGTCTATTTATTTTTCCACCTGTATTTGATAGATATACATATCAACTTACCTGCTAGCATCATTATTTACCTCACTGATGTTTTTGTGTATTTATTTTTCCACCTGTATTTGATAGATATACATATCAACTTACCTGCTAGCATCATTATTTACCTCACTGATGTTTTTTGTCTATTTATTTTTCCACCTGTATTTGATAGATATACATATCAACATACCTGCTAGCATCATTATTTACCTCACTGATGTTTTTTGTCTATTTATTTTTGCACCTGTATTTGATAGATATACATATCAACTTACCTGCTAGCATCATTATTTACCTCACTGATGTTTTTGTCTATTTATTTTTCCACCTGTATTTGATAGATATACATATCAACATACCTGCTAGCATCATTATTTACCTCACTGATGTTTTTTGTCTATTTATTTTTCCACCTGTATTTGATAGATATACATATCAACATACCTGCTAGCATCATTATTTACCTCACTGATTTTTTTTGTCTATTTATTTTTCCACCTGTATTTGATAGATATACATATCAACATACCTGCTAGCATCATTATTTACCTCACTGATGTTTTTTGTCTATTTATTTTTCCACCTGTATTTGATAGATATACATATCAACTTACCTGCTAGCATCATTATTTACCTCACTGATGTTTTTGTCTATTTATTTTTCCACCTTTATTTGATAGAAATACATATCAACTTACCTGCTAGCATCATTATTTACCTCACTGATGTTTTTTTGTCTATTTTTTTCCACCTGTATTTGATAGATATACATATCAGCTTACCTGCTAGCATCATTATTTACCTCACTGATGTTTTTTGTGTATTTATTTTTCCACCTGTATTTGATAGATATACATATCAACTTACCTGCTAGCATCATTATTTACCTCACTGATGTTTTTTGTCTATTTATTTTTCCACCTGTATTTGATAGATATACATATCAACATACCTGCTAGCATCATTATTTACCTCACTGATGTTTTTTTGTCTATTTATTTTTCCACCTGTATTTGATAGATATACATATCAACTTACCTGCTAGCATCATTATTTACCTCACTGATGTTTTTTGTCTATTTATTTTTCCACCTGTATTTGATAGATATACATATCAACATACCTGCTAGCATCATTATTTACCTCACTGATGTTTTTTTGTCTATTTATTTTTCCACCTGTATTTGATAGATATACATATCAACATACCTGCAAGCATCATTATTTACCTCACTGATGTTTTTTTGTCTATTTATTTTTCCACCTGTATTTGATAGATATACATATCAACTTACCTGCTAGCATCATTATTTACCTCACTGATGTTTTTTTGTCTATTTATTTTTCCACCTGTATTTGATAGATATACATATCAACATACCTGCTAGCATCATTATTTACCTCACTGATGTTTTTTTGTCTATTTATTTTTCCACCTTTATTTGATAGATATACATATCAACTTACCTGCTGGCATCATTATTTACCTCACTGATGTTTTTTTTGTCTTTTTTTTTCCACCTGTATTTGATAGATATACATATCAACTTACCTGCTAGCATCATTATTTACCTCACTGATGTTTTTTTTGTCTATTTATTTTTCCACCTGTATTTGATAGATATACATATCAACATACCTGCTAGCATCATTATTTACCTCACTGATGTTTTTTGTCTATTTATTTTTCCACCTGTATTTGATAGATATACATATCAACTTACCTGCTAGCATCATTATTTACCTCACTGATGTTTTTGTCTATTTATTTTTCCACCTGTATTTGATAGATATACATATCAACATACCTGCTAGCATCATTATTTACCTCACTGATGTTTTTTGTCTATTTATTTTTCCACCTGTATTTGATAGATATACATATCAACATACCTGCTAGCATCATTATTTACCTCACTGATGTTTTTTGTCTATTTATTTTTCCACCTGTATTTGATAGATATACATATCAACTTACCTGCTAGCATCATTATTTACCTCACTGATGTTTTTGTCTATTTATTTTTCCACCTGTATTTGATAGATATACATATCAACATACCTGCTAGCATCATTATTTACCTCACTGATGTTTTTTTGTCTATTTATTTTTCCACCTGTATTTGATAGATATACATATCAACTTACCTGCTAGCATCATTATTTACCTCACTGATGTTTTTTGTCTATTTTTTTTTCCACCTGTATTTGATAGATATACATATCAGCTTACCTGCTAGCATCATTATTTACCTCACTGATGTTTTTGTGTATTTATTTTTCCACCTGTATTTGATAGATATACATATCAACTTACCTGCTAGCATCATTATTTACCTCACTGATGTTTTTTTGTCTATTTATTTTTCCACCTGTATTTGATAGATATACATATCAACATACCTGCTAGCATCATTATTTACCTCACTGATGTTTTTTGTCTATTTATTTTTCCACCTGTATTTGATAGATATACATATCAACTTACCTGCTAGCATCATTATTTACCTCACTGATGTTTTTTGTCTATTTATTTTTCCACCTGTATTTGATAGATATACATATCAACATACCTGCTAGCATCATTATTTACCTCACTGATGTTTTTTTGTCTATTTATTTTTCCACCTGTATTTGATAGATATACATATCAACATACCTGCAAGCATCATTATTTACCTCACTGATGTTTTTTTTGTCTATTTATTTTTCCACCTGTATTTGATAGATATACATATCAACTTACCTGCTAGCATCATTATTTACCTCACTGATGTTTTTGTCTATTTATTTTTCCACCTGTATTTGATAGATATACATATCAACATACCTGCTAGCATCATTATTTACCTCACTGATGTTTTTTGTCTATTTATTTTTTCCACCTGTATTTGATAGATATACATATCAACTTACCTGCTAGCATCATTATTTACCTCACTGATGTTTTTTGTCTATTTATTTTTCCACCTGTATTTGATAGATATACATATCAACATACCTGCTAGCATCATTATTTACCTCACTGATGTTTTTTTCTATTTATTTATTTTTCCACCTGTATTTGATAGATATACATATCAACATACCTGCTAGCATCATTATTTACCTCACTGATGTTTTTTTGTCTATTTATTTTTCCACCTGTATTTGATAGATATACATATCAACTTACCTGCTAGCATCATTATTTACCTCACTGATGTTTTTTGTCTATTTATTTTTCCACCTTTATTTGATAGATATACATATCAACTTACCTGCTGGCATCATTATTTACCTCACTGATGTTTTTTTTGTCTATTTTTTTCCACCTGTATTTGATAGATATACATATCAACTTACCTGCTAGCATCATTATTTACCTCACTGATGTTTTTTTGTCTATTTATTTTTCCACCTGTATTTGATAGATATACATATCAACATACCTGCTAGCATCATTATTTACCTCACTGATGTTTTTTGTCTATTTTTTTTCCACCTGTATTTGATAGATATACATATCAGCTTACCTGCTAGCATCATTATTTACCTCACTGATGTTTTTGTGTATTTATTTTTCCACCTGTATTTGATAGATATACATATCAACTTACCTGCTAGCATCATTATTTACCTCACTGATGTTTTTTTCTATTTATTTTTCCACCTGTATTTGATAGATATACATATCAACATACCTGCTAGCATCATTATTTACCTCACTGATGTTTTTGTCTATTTATTTTTCCACCTGTATTTGATAGATATACATATCAACTTACCTGCTAGCATCATTATTTACCTCACTGATGTTTTTTGTCTATTTATTTTTCCACCTGTATTTGGTAGATATACATATCAACATACCTGCTAGCATCATTATTTACCTCACTGATGTTTTTTGTCTATTTATTTTTCCACCTGTATTTGATAGATATACATATCAACATACCTGCAAGCATCATTATTGACCTCACTGATGTTTTTTGTCTATTTATTTTTCCACCTGTATTTGATAGATATACATATCAACTTACCTGCTAGCATCATTATTTACCTCACTGATGTTTTTTGTCTATTTATTTTTCCACCTGTATTTGATAGATATACATATCAACATACCTGCTAGCATCATTATTTACCTCACTGATGTTTTTTGTCTATTTATTTTTCCACCTGTATTTGATAGATATACATATCAACTTACCTGCTAGCATCATTATTTACCTCACTGATGTTTTTGTCTATTTATTTTTCCACCTGTATTTGATAGATATACATATCAACATACCTGCTAGCATCATTATTTACCTCACTGATGTTTTTTGTCTATTTATTTTTCCACCTGTATTTGATAGATATACATATCAACATACCTGCTAGCATCATTATTTACCTCACTGATGTTTTTTGTCTATTTATTTTTCCACCTGTATTTGATAGATATACATATCAACATACCTGCTAGCATCATTATTTACCTCACTGATGTTTTTTGTCTATTTATTTTTCCACCTGTATTTGATAGATATACATATCAACTTACCTGCTAGCATCATTATTTACCTCACTGATGTTTTTTGTCTATTTATTTTTCCACCTTTATTTGATAGATATACATATCAACTTACCTGCTAGCATCATTATTTACCTCACTGATGTTTTTTGTCTATTTATTTTTCCACCTGTATTTGATAGATATACATATCAACATACCTGCTAGCATCATTATTTACCTCACTGATGTTTTTTGTCTATTTATTTTTCCACCTGTATTTGATAGATATACATATCAACTTACCTGCTAGCATCATTATTTACCTCACTGATGTTTTTTGTCTATTTTTTTTCCACCTGTATTTGATAGATATACATATCAGCTTACCTGCTAGCATCATTATTTACCTCACTGATGTTTTTGTGTATTTATTTTTCCACCTGTATTTGATAGATATACATATCAACTTACCTGCTAGCATCATTATTTACCTCACTGATGTTTTTTGTCTATTTATTTTTCCACCTGTATTTGATAGATATACATATCAACATACCTGCTAGCATCATTATTTACCTCACTGATGTTTTTTGTCTATTTATTTTTCCACCTGTATTTGATAGATATACATATCAACTTACCTGCTAGCATCATTATTTACCTCACTGATGTTTTTGTCTATTTATTTTTCCACCTGTATTTGATAGATATACATATCAACATACCTGCTAGCATCATTATTTACCTCACTGATGTTTTTTGTCTATTTATTTTTCCACCTGTATTTGATAGATATACATATCAACATACCTGCAAGCATCATTATTTACCTCACTGATGTTTTTTGTCTATTTATTTTTCCACCTGTATTTGATAGATATACATATCAACTTACCTGCTAGCATCATTATTTACCTCACTGATGTTTTTTTTGTCTATTTATTTTTCCACCTGTATTTGATAGATATACATATCAACATACCTGCTAGCATCATTATTTACCTCACTGATGTTTTTTGTCTATTTATTTTTCCACCTGTATTTGATAGATATACATATCAACTTACCTGCTAGCATCATTATTTACCTCACTGATGTTTTTGTCTATTTATTTTTCCACCTGTATTTGATAGATATACATATCAACATACCTGCTAGCATCATTATTTACCTCACTGATGTTTTTTGTCTATTTATTTTTCCACCTGTATTTGATAGATATACATATCAACATACCTGCTAGCATCATTATTTACCTCACTGATGTTTTTTTTTGTCTATTTATTTTTCCACCTGTATTTGATAGATATACATATCAACATACCTGCTAGCATCATTATTTACCTCACTGATGTTTTTTTGTCTATTTTTTTTCCACCTGTATTTGATAGATATACATATCAACTTACCTGCTAGCATCATTATTTACCTCACTGATGTTTTTTGTCTATTTATTTTTCCACCTTTATTTGATAGATATACATATCAACTTACCTGCTGGCATCATTATTTACCTCACTGATGTTTTTTGTCTATTTTTTTTCCACCTGTATTTGATAGATATACATATCAACTTACCTGCTAGCATCATTATTTACCTCACTGATGTTTTTTGTCTATTTATTTTTCCACCTGTATTTGATAGATATACATATCAACATACCTGCTAGCATCATTATTTACCTCACTGATGTTTTTTGTCTATTTTTTTTCCACCTGTATTTGATAGATATACATATCAGCTTACCTGCTAGCATCATTATTTACCTCACTGATGTTTTTGTGTATTTATTTTTCCACCTGTATTTGATAGATATACATATCAACTTACCTGCTAGCATCATTATTTACCTCACTGATGTTTTTTGTCTATTTATTTTTCCACCTGTATTTGATAGATATACATATCAACATACCTGCTAGCATCATTATTTACCTCACTGATGTTTTTGTCTATTTATTTTTCCACCTGTATTTGATAGATATACATATCAACTTACCTGCTAGCATCATTATTTACCTCACTGATGTTTTTGTCTATTTATTTTTCCACCTGTATTTGGTAGATATACATATCAACATACCTGCTAGCATCATTATTTACCTCACTGATGTTTTTTGTCTATTTATTTTTCCACCTGTATTTGATAGATATACATATCAACATACCTGCAAGCATCATTATTGACCTCACTGATGTTTTTTGTCTATTTATTTTTCCACCTGTATTTGATAGATATACATATCAACTTACCTGCTAGCATCATTATTTACCTCACTGATGTTTTTTTTTGTCTATTTATTTTTCCACCTGTATTTGATAGATATACATATCAACATACCTGCTAGCATCATTATTTACCTCACTGATGTTTTTTTGTCTATTTATTTTTCCACCTGTATTTGATAGATATACATATCAACTTACCTGCTAGCATCATTATTTACCTCACTGATGTTTTTTTGTCTATTTATTTTTCCACCTGTATTTGATAGATATACATATCAACATACCTGCTAGCATCATTATTTACCTCACTGATGTTTTTTGTCTATTTATTTTTCCACCTGTATTTGATAGATATACATATCAACATACCTGCTAGCATCATTATTTACCTCACTGATGTTTTTTGTCTATTTATTTTTCCACCTGTATTTCATAGATATACATATCAACATACCTGCTAGCATCATTATTTACCTCACTGATGTTTTTTGTCTATTTATTTTTCCACCTGTATTTGATAGATATACATATCAACTTACCTGCTAGCATCATTATTTACCTCACTGATGTTTTTTGTCTATTTATTTTTCCACCTTTATTTGATAGATATACATATCAACTTACCTGCTAGCATCATTATTTACCTCACTGATGTTTTTTGTCTATTTATTTTTCCACCTGTATTTGATAGATATACATATCAACTTACCTGCTAGCATCATTATTTACCTCACTGATGTTTTTTGTCTGTTTATTTTGCTAATTATATTTGATTGATATATTTATCAGATTATCTTTTCACATCATTATTTCCAGTTTGATGTTTCTTTCTTATTATTTCTTAAATTATATTTGATAAATATATTGATGAGCCTCTCTACTAACATCACTATTTGAATCTCTCATTTTTATGTCTATTTATTTCTCGAATTATATTTGATATGTATATTTATAACATTATCTGCTAACATAATTATTTACCACTGTGATGTTTTTGTATATTTATTTCTTTTATTATATTTCATTGATATATTTATCAACTTATCTGCTAACATAACTATTTACCTGTCTGATGTTTTTTTGGATATTTATTTCTCTTCTTATATTGTATAGATATAATTCTGAGCTAATCTCCTCATTTCACTATTTACCTGTATGACGTTTTTTGTCCATTTATTTCTCCAATTGTGTTTCATAGATATATTTATCAGATTACCTGATAACATCAGTATTTACTGTCTGATGTTTTCGTACATTTATTTCTCGAATTATATGTTATAGATATATTTATCAGATTGTCTGCTAACATCACGATTAACCTGTCTGATGTTTTTCTATTTACTTCTTTAATTGTATCTGATATATATATATATTTCAGCTTATCTGCTAACATCACGATTTATTTGTGTGATTATTTTGTATATTTATTTCTCTAATTATATTTCATAGATATATTTATCAGATTACGTCCTATCTTCACTATTAACCTGCCGATCTTTTTTGACTATTTATTTCTCTAATTATATTTCATACATATATATATTTATCACATTATCTGAAAGCATCACTATTTACATCAATATTTCCAGTCTGATATTTTCTCTATTTATATCTAATTATATTTGATGGATATATTTATCATATTGTCTGATAACATCACTATTCACCTCTCTGATGTTTTTGTCGATTTATTTCTCCAGTTATATTTGATACATATACTTATCAGATTATCGTTTTACATCACTATTTACCAGTCTGATGTTTTTTTCTTTTCATTTCTCTTATTTTATTTTATAAATATATTTCTGAGCTAATGTTTAAACATCGCTATTTACCTATGTGACATTTTTTGTCTATTTATTTCTCCAATTATATTTGATAAATCGATTTATCAGATTATCTGATAACTGCACTATTTACTGTCTTATGTTTTTCTATATTTATTTCTCTAATTATATTTTACATTTATTTTTATCATATTATCTACTAACATCACCATTTACATGTGTGATTTTTGGGTATATTAATTTTCCCCATTTATTTTCTTAGCTAATCTGCTATCATCATTATTTATCAATCTGATGTTTTGTGTTTATTTTTTTCACTAATTATATTTTATAGATATATTTATCAGCTTATATACTAACATCACTCTTTACTTCTCTGATTTTTGTTATTTATTTTTCTAATTATATTTGGTATATTTACAACATCACTATTTAATATCTGATGTTTTATCTATTTATTCCTATAATTATACCAGATAGATATCTTTATTAGATTATCTCATAACATGAATATTTACCTGTCTGATATTTTTGCTATTTTTTACTCTAAATATATTTGATAGATATATTAATCAGATTATCTGATAACAACACTATTTAAAATCTCTGGTTTTTCTTCTGTTTATTTCCCTAATTATATTTGACAGATATATTTATCAGATTATGTGATAACACCACTATTTACTGTCTGACTTTTTTTCTATTTATTTCTACAATAGTATTTGATACATATATTTATCAAATTATCTAATAACATCACTATTTACTGTTTGATGTTTTTGAATATTTATTTCTCGAATTATATGATATAGATATATTCATCAGATTAACATCACTATTAACCTGTCTGATGTTTTTCTATTTATTTCTTTAATTGTATTTGATATATATATATTTTTTCAGCTTTTCTGCTAACATCACTATTTATCAGCCTGATGTTTCTTGTCTATTTATTTCTCTAATTTTGTTTCACAGATATATTTTTCAGCTTATCTGCTAACATCACTATTTATCTATGTGATTTTTTGTACATTTATTTCTATAATTAGATTTCATAGATATATTTATTACATTATCTGATAACATTACTGTTCACCTGTGTGATGTTTTGTATATTTCTTTCTCTAATTTTATTTTATTGATATATTAATAAGATTATCTAATAACATAACTATTCACTGTCTGTTTTTTTGTCTATTTATTCCGCTAATTGAATCTAATAACATCTTTTTTCTCCTGTCTGACGTTTTTCTTCTATTTAATTCTCTATCTGTGTTTGATAGATATATTTATGATCTAATCTGCTAACATCACTATTTACGTCTCTTCTTAGCGTTGTAAGTCCGCAGACATATCGCTCAGCCACTGGGGGATTTATAGAATAGTAATAGTAATTTAGCAAAACAATGCTACTGATGTATAAAAACAATTATTGTAATTTATAAAATAACAACAGTAATAATCTACAAATAATAGTAATCTGCAATTATCGTTATATATAAAAACAAGGATAGTAATGTATAAAACAATTATAGTAATGTATGAAACAATTATAGTAATATATAAAAACAAAGATAGTAATGTATAAAACAATTATAGTAATATATAAAAACAAGGATAGTAATGTATAAAACAATGATTATAATCTATAACACAATAATAGTAATGTATTGAAACACTGATAGTAATCTATCAACTAACAATGATAGTAATCAACAAATAATAGCAGTAATGTATAAAACATTGATACTAATGTATAAAAAGAACTATTATAATGTATAAAATAATAGCAGTAATGTATAAAACATTGATACTAATGTATAAAAACAACTATTATAATGTATAAAATAATAGCAGTAATGTATAAAAACAATTATTATAATCTATAAAACAGTAACAGTAATGTATAAAACATTGATACCAATGTATAAAAACAATGATTGTAATCTATAAAACAGTAACAGTAATGTATAAAACATTGATACTAATGTATAAAAACAATGATTGTAATCTATAAAACAGTAACAGTAATGTGTAAAACATTGATACTAATGTATAAAAACAATGATTGTAATCTATAAAACAATAACAGTAATGTGTAAAACATTGATACTAATGTATAAAAACAACTATTATAATGTATAAAATAATAACAGTAATGTATAAAACATTGATACTAATGTATAAAAACAAATATTATAATCTATAAAACAGTAACAGTAATGTATAAAACATTGATACTAATGTATAAAAACAATGATTGTAATCTATAAAACAGTAACAGTAATGTATAAAACATTGATACTAATGTATAAAAACAATGATTGTAATCTATAAAACAGTAACAGTAATGTGTAAAACATTGATACTAATGTATAAAAACAATGATTGTAATCTATAAAACAATAACAGTAATGTGTAAAACATTGATACTAATGTATAAAAACAACTATTATAATGTATAAAATAATAACAGTAATGTATAAAACATTGATACTAATGTATAAAAACAAATATTATAATCTATAAAATAATAACAGTAATGTATAAAACATTGATACTAATGTATAAACACAATGATAGTAATGTATGAAAACAATGACAATACTATTCAGTGATGTCGAGAAAACCCACTTGCAGAGAAATATATATGTAAACACGGCTCGTTTGTGTTGAGAAAATGTTTTACGTAGAAGAACGAACAACGTTTCGACCTTCTTCGTGAACCTGACGATGACGTTTTTGCATACATAATAACAATCGTATATAAAACAATGATAGTAATCTTTAAAACAATTATAGTAATGTATATAAACAATGATAGTAATCTATGGTTTAACAATAATAGTATTCTACAAAACAATAACAGTATTGTATAAAACAAAAATTGTAACGTATAAAACAATGATAGTAATCTATAAAATATCTTTAATAGTTGAAAAGGCGAGCATGTTTGGCGTTAACACGATTTGAACCCGCCACCCTCGGATTACGACTCGAGTGCCTTAACCAACTGGGCATGCCAGACAGGAAACCGATCTGAAAAATACAGTTAAATGCAACTACGGTTGTTAATCCCTGGCTGAGGGAAGCAGAAAAAATACGCCGAACCTTCGCTTATGATGTGTAGTCGAGATGAAGATCTTTGAACATTTGTTTGCTGAAGAAAATACGTTGTTTAACTGTAATTGTCGGATCTAATAAAACGCATGTTCTATTTTATTATAACAAATATCTGGAAGTAGGGTAGGGTAGCGTGACGTCACGGATCACCAACTTGAAGGCCTTTTTGAAGCATGTCAGTTTCATCTTATCGCATGTTCTCTTGATTTATCATTGAAACGTCTAAAATTTATCAGAGCGAAAAATAACAAATATGGAATGAGACACTGAATGCCAGTCATCTAGACGTTTCAAAACAAATTGTTGTATCAGTTTCATAATAAACAATCCTTTCTCTAAATTAATATAAAAGCAACAATGTTACATTGGACGTTTTCATGATTGTGTAATCGTAAGGTTCGATGAATGACATGACGTTAACAACTTGTAAAAAACGGTATAATTAATTATACTTGTCATAACGTAGCAGTATTAGGCTTATCACATTTTTTAACACTACAAGATTTATTCAATCCCGTTTTTCAAGAAGAAAAGTTTATAAAGTGGTTGAGATATTGTGTTCTTCTTTAAAACGAACCAAGGGACCACATGAAGAATCCATTGATAAAATATATGAAGCCTAAAACGAACCAAGGGACCACATGAAGAATCCATTGATAAAATATATGAAGCCTAAAACGAACCAAGGGACCACATGAAGAATCCATTGATAAAATATATGAAGCCTAAAACGAACCAAGGGACCACATGAAGAATCCATTGATAAAATATATGAAGCCTAAAACGAACCAAGGGACCACATGAAGAATCCATTGATAAAATATATGAAGCCTAAAACGAACCAAGGGACCACATGAAGAATCCATTGATAAAATATATGAAGCCTAAAACGAACCAAGGGACCACATGAAGAATCCATTGATAAAATATATGAAGTCTAAAACGAACCAAGGGACCACATGAAGAATCCATTGATAAAATATATGAAGCCTAATCTGACAATATTATGAGAAGTATAATTACACATCGCCACCTTTAAGTAGGGTTGTACATATTGTTAATAGAATAAATGTTTGTTACTAGTGGTTTGGTTTGAATTGAAGCTACTCGAGGGTTATCTGCGATAACCATCCCTGTTTTAGCAGTGTAAGGCTAGAGAGAAGACAGCTAGTCATCACTACCCACCGCCAACTCTTGGGGTACTCCTTTTTACCAGTGAATAGTGGGATTGACCGTGACTTTATAACGCCCCCACGTCTGAAAGGGCGAGCATGTTTGGTGTGACGGGGATTCGAACCCACGACCCTCGGATTACGAGTCGAGTGCCTTAACCACCTGCCTATGCCGGGCCCATGTTAGTAATGAAGCAGGAAGTTATACAATGAGTTATCTCTACTCTACCCACTACGGGTGTTGAAATCTGGTCTCTAAGATGTACCGTCCAAAGACATACATACCACTGTGCTGATGGGATCTTGATAGGATAACAAATGAATTACCGTACAAATTGGAAACGTATGTTTAATGTGTAACTGTGCATAACAGAAACAGTGGTGTGAACAATACAGAGGCCTTATAAAGAAGCGACGGAAAAGTACATAAGAATAATGATTCAAACAAACTGATAGTTTTTGAGGCTAAGGAAGTCTGGCTCCTATAAAATTTAGACATATTGATCACATTATTTTAAGCGTTTTTATACATTAAATTTTATTGTGTAATAAAAAATAAAACTTATATAAACACTGTTACAATTGAATTGATTTATTTTAATGACCATTTTATTAAAAAATTCAGATAAACTTCAACTCATTACTTTAGTAACCTTCTTTAAACTTTATCTGTCCTTCGTGGTGAGAACAAACAGCGGATCGTATGCTCGAATGTCTTCATCCAAACTGCTTGCCCATTCAGTTGAAATTTGAGGATACTTATATGATGAATCAGTCTCATTTTTCTTTAAGTAAGTTATTAATGGGCCGTTTGACATGTTACTTTTCCTCTAGTTTATCACTTTAAATTAAGAACAATTAACACAATTGTCCTCGAGTAGGCTTGCAAGTATATGTTATACATTAAACATTACAATAATATCATAATAGCAACATGTATATTATACATAAATAAAAAATACATAATTTAAATGTCCTTTATTAAAGCAGCTATCGCCCAGGAAAACTAAAAATACAAAAAAAAAAAGAAAGCTTGCATCTGCCATACTAACCCTAATGTTTCCAAGTTAGGCTCAGCTATGTTTACAATAATAAACCTGGAGAAACCTGAGTGTATGTAATGTGAACCAATTTGGTAAACAAATCGTGAATTCCCTAGCCTAGATTTGAAGTAGACGAAATAGCTGAATCACTTGTCTCTAACAAATTCCGAGTGTGAATTACTTACCCCGGGCTTAGCAATAATTAAAAAATAAACGATAATAAATATAATACCTTGAATTCCTTTATATTCCTCAGTTGCTACTTATATTCCAGACAGGATAACCTAAGGTACCACAAATAGGACTCAGTATAAGTTTACTTTGATGATTGATAAAGAAGGCTCAGTAACCTTCAAGATATTAAACGATACAGATTAACGGTGGTAGAGAGGAAATGCCATGAATTTGAGATTAGAAGCGTGGACTAAATAGGCAGGAGTTACACTTCTTGAAAAATTGTATATATTAAACTTATAACGTTCTGAAACATGAATAGGCTATAAGAATATAAGAGGAACGTGGGAACCTGTTTCCTGCATCTATTAAAGAATACAAGAGGAACGTGGGAACCTGTTCCCTGCATCTATTAAAGAATGCAAGAGGAACGTGGGAACCTGTTCTCTGCATCTATTAAAGAATATAAGAGGAACATGGGAACCTGTTCCCTGCATCTATTATAGAATATAAGAGGAACGTGGGAACCTGTTCCCTGCATCTATTAAAGAATGCAAGAGGAACGTGAGAACCTGTTTCCTGCATCTATTATAAGAGTTTGAAAAATCACATTCATGCATATACTTGTTTCAGGAATGGTCTGTGGTGCACAGTTACACTAGGGTTTCCAGCTGTGCATGATATATAATAGCTTCAAACTAAAGGCTATTTTAACTTTTCAACTTTTATCTATTTTGTTCACTGAATTTTAACTAGGTGCAAAGTTACTCAAGGTCTATTTTCACCATCCGTTCTTAATTTCAAATTGATAGTCTATGAGACAGATAACCAATCAATACCGCTACTTCTGAGATTCAGCAACTTAATGTTGACCGTCAAGATCCTCAATATTCATTTTTAGTGGTAGGTTTCGATTACACAACACAGAGTGCAAGCAATAGAAACTTCTTGTTTTTGTGGTAAACTTGCACAATACTAAAGTGTTAGTTAGTTCACATGATGTAAACGTTAGTTATTTGTAGAAGCAATAATTAAGTAAGAATGTTGTGTAGTTCAATTGTTGTGAATTTGTGTCATGCTACTCGAGCCTTCCAAATTCCTGTCGTTGCTTTAAGTGAGTATTGTTACACTATAACATCTCATAGTTTGTAGAAAGATCTAGGCCTTATTCAGACAATATATATATATATAAAATAGGCTAACAAGTTAGTGAAAGTAAGAGAAGGTTTTTGAGAGATGTAGATCTATACAGTCTTTACATGTTTAGCCATAAAGAGTTTATAATAGCAACGTTTAAAGTGTAATAATCGAAGACTGCTTTGTAATAACAGAGTAGCGAAGAATACCTCGTCTTTTCAGTTGGGTTTTAAAACAAGTAAACCAGTTTTTGTAGACTCTTGACGTAAAATAGAATTATCTAAAGCTCTGGATACAACTGTGGTAACACACAAGGTAAAGTAATTGAATTTATCTTTGAATGTATTAGAATAATAGAGTAGAGAAAAATAATTTATTTTATCAATTGTGGTTTAAAGTAACTGTATCATCGTGCGTGGATTTCTGACAAAAGAAGCGAATTATTCAAATTATTTTAAAAACTATGAATTTAACTGTGGTGATCAACTATGTAACGAAATTTTGAATACACATTTGACTTGTTATGATACGTTATTGTAAACCAAGTGGACTGTGTGCTGTTTGTTTATAATTGAAATTAATCACCAACAAGACACAGACACCTACTGTAAAAAAACCGCAGCCATATAAAAACATGCTATATAGAGGGAGACAATTAAGTGTTTCAAGCGTTTTAATCCAGAACAATGTAGAAGTACTCCAACAAAGATGTTTCAACTGTTTTAGCCCAGGACGACGTACATGGAGTCACGTAAACATGTTTCTAGCAGTTGAAACAAGACAATGTAGAAAAAATAAACTAGACACCACTCACCACTACAAAAGTAGTTAGATAGTTGACACCACCCACCACGAACTCTTCACGAACAGCTATATTCAGATTTTGTGCACCTTTCTTTGACTCAAACTTAGTGGGTAGGGCTCTTAACTTACAAACTTTAGATCACAGGATCGAAACACGTCACCTAACATGTTCACTCTTTCAATCTTAAGAGCATTAAAATGTGTCATTTTTCAATACCATCTCCTGAACGTTTCCTGGTTGTTACATGGTCTCGTTGGTAACGTTTGTAACAACTGTTGTGATGCTTCTGTCAACTGATTATAGCGCACTGTCTTGACTTCCTCCATATCCTATAATCAGTTGACAGAAGCATCACAACAGTTGTTTCCTGTATATCAGTTGTTATAAGCGTTATCAACGAGACCATATAATAACCAAGAAAATTCAGGAGACGGTATTGAAAAATCTACTAACACACTAAATAGTTCCTGTTCAGGAACAGTCGTCCCCCTTCAACCTTCAATTTTGGTTGTTTCTGATTTCGTGTATTTTATTTATTGCAGTCATGTTTGAAGAAATCTGTGAAGATACGATGATCTTGGTACCAAATAATTTCTTGTTATTCGTGATTAATTCCAGTTGTTGCTAATAATAAAATTCATACTTGATCGAATTAAACCAATAGTTATGCAATCAAATGTCTACTTAAAGAATGAAAAGCTTCTCACCAGCAGAGAACAACTAATAATCGAACTCGCAATGTGAAGACATCTGACAATTAGTCAGTCTACTGTACGTTACTTGTAAACACATTTATTCTACCACTAGGTTGGCTATGAAATCTCCTGTCTACCGTACATATTATAGTAAATAAAATTTAGCACCAGCTTGGATAAAAATCTTCTGTCTGCTGTACATGGTGACGTAAACACAATCCACGACCCTCCTGTCTGCTGTACATGATGTAAACACAAGCCACGACCCTCCTGTCTGCTGTACATGCTGATGTAAACACAATCCACGACCCTCCTGTCTGCTGTACATGATGATGTAAACACAAGCCACGACTCTCCTATCTGCTGTACATGGTGATGTAAACACAAGCCACGACTCTCCTATCTGCTGTACATGGTGATGTAAACACAAGCCACGACTCTCCTATCTGCTGTACATGGTGATGTAAACACAAGCCACGACTCTCCTATCTGCTGTACATGGTGATGTAAACACAATCCACGACCCTTCTGTCTGCTGTACATGGTGATGTAAACACAAGCCACGACCCTCCTGTCTGCTGTACATGGTGATGTAAACACAAGCCACGACCCTCCTGTCTGCTGTAATGGTGATGTAAACACAAGCCACGACTCTCCTATCTGCTGTACATGGTGATGTAAACACAAGCCACGACACTCCTGTCTGCTGTACATGGTGATGTAAACACAAGCCACGACCCTCCTGTCTGCTGTAATGGTGATGTAAACACAAGCCACGACTCTCCTATCTGCTGTACATGGTGATGTAAACACAAGCCACGACCCTCCTGTCTGCTGTACATGGTGATGTAAACACAAGCCACGACCAGTTTGTGTATAAAATCTCTTACTTAGTGTACGTAAACACAAGGTACGACCAGTTCGTTTAAGTAACACAATGATCTATGTTCCCTGTGCACATCACACATATCGAACCCAGTATTTTAACGTTATTAACTGTCAAACTTATCAAGAAGTTACTGATATCCAGTTTCTAGGCAGACTTAGTAACTGAAACCGAACCCATTGTTATCCGTTTTACATCGGTAATTTATCTACATGCATTCCGTAGCTTTGAAATATATAATATGGGGTATATGTTTGTTAGATTTCATGAAACATCGGGCAATTTTTTTTTTATATGGTCATCTAATATGAGGAAAAGTACCTAACACATTTTTGTCTGGTGAACACTTTTCAGTCAGTTCATTATTTTCACATTTTTATTTTACGACTTATCCCTTTTTTTATTATGTGAAATTAAGGTGCTCAATGAATGAGGTATTCCTTGTAAGGTAACTAGTATCCATATACACTCACCCTCAAGGGTGAAAAGTGGAACCAGTTTCGGTTTAACCACAGTCATGATCCATTTGTTGTTCAATTTTCTGCCCGAAAGCCAAACAAAAAGAAACTTCTTGATAAACTGTAATAGTATGATTTTTTATATTTCTTTTATTCTCAAATGGTGAAGTTAAAGACCGGTCCAGTGACTTTCTTAATTACCAATCGTTTTTAGGATCTTTCACGATTGTCCTCTAATGAAAACAAAATCTGATTACATCAATATTGTTTATTGTCTCTACGTACATATATATACACGTGTACAACGAGGTCAAAAACAAAGTCAGTTATGTAGGACAGACAATAACATGCCAGCATAGAAATCGTGAATGTATCCTCATATGAGAGGTAGCTAATGAAGGACAGGTACACCTGTAGGGATACACTTTTGTCAACATTTGTCCCATATGGAACGGATTTAGGTGTTCAAGTCAGTTCCATGAATTATTTAATATAGAAAACAAACCACAGGTGTAACGAAAAAACCAAACGAAACTTAATATCCCGATGCCCTATACTCTTTATAAAGATAAATGACCAGAATAACGAAACCTTTATTATATAACTACATAGATTGTTTTAGAAATATTCGCAAGTTTCACAGGATAAATAAACTAAGCTGAACCTTTGGAAATAAGTCCACTGTGATGTGGAACAAAATTAGAAAAAGGGTTACAAACTTTAGGGGCAGAACGTATTTAACAAGTAATAATTTAGTTTTACGACACCAGAGGGCTTTATTAACAATATTGCTAATCAGCTATAACACTCGTCAAAATGGTAAATTATCTCATAAAAGAACAAACCTTGACATGATTAAACACACGTTCCTCGCATGATTACTTTGAACAGTACTGTTCTCGTCTGTTAATCCACCAGATATAAACATGTTTATTATCATGTATTGTTTTTCATATTAACAAATCAACATAAAGGAAAGCTACTATTGTTAAACGACCTTTATAAGCAATAGTTCCATACATTGTTTAAAGTGACGTTTGAAATACAAATCAACTCAGCGATTTGTTATTTCGTTTAATTCACATTACTGGTTGGAAACAGCGAATAGTGAGAGTTCTTACAACAGCAAGATGCAAACCATGAACTGTCAAAGTAGACACTTTATACACAATAGACTAAGTGTGCTCTGGCCACCGCGTGTATCGAAACCAGATTTATAGCTTTGTAAGTACGCAGACATATCCGTGTACCACTGGTGGCAAGTGACAGGAAGAACAAAACTATATATAACGTTGAGTATTATTGTCACAGTACAGACTGATCAACTCTGTTCAACTGTCTCAGTAGAAACTGAACTCTAAACTAAATTACGACAGAGAATACTACATGATATAACAACGTGGTCAAACGAAATTGCAACATACAACGCTAGAAGATATAACAACATGGTCAAACTGAATTTCAACAGACAACGCTACAAAATATAAGAACGTGGTCAAACTGAACCCACATTCAACTCGTGTGTTTTCCTTTAGATAATTACTTCATCTCCAACTCTAACATGGACCTAAATATATAGATCCAGGTATCACACTTGAGACATGATATAAATCCAGATATCACACTTGATATTACCAATATACCCACAGATTGGAATTGTTTACTTTTAACCTGAACATCTAAGACTGAAACTTGTTTCCACAGTTGATGTCAATCTGTCACGTATCCATGGTTACCAATGTTTCTTTCCATAAATGTCAATATTATTCAACGTTCTTTATTAACAGGTTTCAATGTTGACTTTACTTAACCCTGAAAGACAAATGATAAATTACACACAAGATTTGGATGACAATATATTAAAATTAAGTTTCGTCTGAGACCCAGACAAGAATTTGGTTAATATGTATAGTGATACTAGTGAGGTAATGGTTATGACAGCGACACGAACATTAATACACATCAACAGGTGCATGGCCTAACCTGATTTTAGAATAACAAACAAAATATGCATAATGTCATCTGTGTTGTGACTTATCAGTTTAGTGTCACAACTGTTCTGTTTATATGTATGAGAATGACCTGTTCTAGAACGTGGGTCACGTGGTAACACACAGAATTCACGTCAAATTAGAACTTGGTCACATGTACCATAAACCACTTGTTAACCAACAAATCTCACAGGTCACTCGCTCACTGCACAACGTGCGGATTTTTAATTTTATTTAAGTGCAACAATTGCTGGTTAATTGAAACAGTTAAATAAGCAGCTTATGTTTTGAAAGGAATGTCTTCACACCACCACACATACACACTGTTGAAGAGGGATTAATAACAATCCTGGAACACTTAGGAGACCCAATTTAAAATGTTGTTGTTACGATTTTTGTTCTTAGACAAAGATCTTAATGAAGATTTGCTTCATTATTCAATAATAAATGGGACAAAATACAACATTTCATTTCTTTAACTACAAGTTTTCAAGTTCTAAATAACCAACTTTGAAGTTATCTTCACAAAAAATAATAGGTAATGATGGGTAATGAACATTTCACTTGTTAATTTGTTGTATGTATGGTAACTCCTGTACCTACTGCTTCGTTCAAAGCACAAACTCTCAAAAGATACAGCGACAAACATACTCATTGGTTAAATCAATAAGCAATCAACACTTACACCTTGATCCGTCTAACATTGCATCGATCAAGTAGTTAGGGCGCTCGACTCGTAAACCGAGGATCGCGGGTTCGAATCCATGTCACACCAAATACGGTCGTACTTCCAGCTGTGGAGGCGTCATAATTTGAGCTCACTCCCCATTATTCGTTCTTAAAAGAGTTGTCCATGAGTTGGCGGTGTGTGATCATGACTAGCTGCCTTCCCTCTAGTTTTACACTGATAAATTAGGGACGGCTAATCCAGATAGCCCTCGTTTAGCTATGCGCGAAATTCAAAACAAACAAAGAAAGCTCTTATCGTTAAAAACCATGCATTCAGCATGTAACGCAAAAAAAAAACAAACGGTTTCTCAACATTACAACCACTCTGGGTTTCAAGTCCCTTGAACAATTCTATATAGAAAACAATAGTACACTAAACATAAACTGATATAATTAACAACAGAGTAACCATTTACCATCAACAACATTAATACTCAAATATACAGACATTATAATAATTAACTGTATGAAACAAGCTTCAATCAAACTTGTGGTTCACACAAAATGGTGTTTCTCTGTTAATCTACTGTCCTTAAGTTCTACAGTCACCAAATCGTTAGTGTTTTCTGTTTTGTGCACAAAAATTGGATGACCTCTTGACCTTTATCATTGTTTGCCTGTTCTTTCAGATAGATGACCAAGAGAATCTACTGGAGGCCCCACCTCTGATGATACTTTGGAGGTTATCTCAAGTAGTTCTGGTTAAATGTTCTTTAAAGATAGTCAGCTGTCATTGTTACACTGACATAACAAGTATAGTCATGGTGAAGGATACACTGAAAGGTGTATCCTTGGAGGATACACTGAAAGTCAACTTCACAGGAACTTCAGAGTTCTACAACCTACTTCTGGTAAACTGTTCTCTGAAGTTAATAATTTGGCTATTTCCCCACTGACATGCTTCCTTAACAATACACGACCTTTGGTTTAAGTACCTGTTGTTTCTGAATTCTACTCTAAGGTACATCAGGTTGGATGTCTTCATCATATTGTGCTTCCATTATTGTTTCTGCTGAAAACTCAACCACTGATGAAGTAATTGTCAAATAGTGCACTGGAATATTCTGGTCAAGGGATGTGAAACTATTGGAAGCGAGGGGCATCACATCCATGTTTACAACTGAAGTGTTCAATGTTCATTACCATCATTAAAGATTCACAAGTGACTTCCAATTTTCTGGAACTTTATGACCACGCATTCTTCCCTACACCCTGCTTTATTTCTGAAGGTAATTTTTCAAGTTTTATTCTCAAAATTGGTCATTCTAATAAATCATAAACAACAGTAATTTTACAAATGAAGGCAGTGGCAAACAACTAATTCATGAAGCTAAATTTAAGCCTAAATAAACATGAACAAGAGGTTTCACAGAAAATGTGAACTGCTAAGACTGTGGCAAACAACCAATTCATGATGTTTCACTTAAGCCAAAAAACACACACTGCTGTACAGGTGCACTGCAATTTCATTTTTATATATCAATAGTTAATTAATATATGTAAGAAGTTTTGTGCAAACTAACAACTATTCCAATTAATTTGACATCAAAATTACCCAAAAGTCTCAAGAATAAAAACTTAAAGTTCACATGTGCATTGTAATTGATGTCACTCAAAAAAGTATGAACATGCTAAAAGTGATCCAACTCCTGATATAAACTTGATGAAAATTACACGTGGGTAATTACTAGATAAGTGATTACTTGCTAGCAGCAATTATGTCTACTAGGACCATGTGAACTAGTTAATTACGTCTACTAGGACCATGTGAACTAATCAATTACGTCTACTAGGACCATGTGAACTAGTCAATTACGTCTACTAGGACCATGTGAACTAGTCAATTACGTCTACTAGGACCATGTGAACTAGTCAATTACGTCTACTAGGACCATGTGAACTAATCAATTATGTCTACTAGAACCATGTGAACTAGTCAATTAGCCTAAATTATTTTCTAATCATGACTATTTTCAATTATTCCAGCTAACCAAGTAATCGAAATGTTTCTACATTTGTTATTTAGCATGAATTAGTTCATTCAACTTTTGTTAAACTTACAGGAGATGACTTGTCACTAAAGGATGTTCATAACGGTGAAGCTACAATGACTATCTACCACTAACAATAATGCTGAATTTAAATAAAGCAACTACCTGTCGGCACTCACCACAATTCATTTTCAAACTGTTGTCTAGAAGGAAGGAAACTACCTGTCAGCACTCACCACAATTCATGTTCAAACTGTTGTCTAGAAGGAAGGAAACTATCTGTCAGCACTCACCACAATTCATTTTCAAACTGTTGTCTAGAAGGAAGGAAACTACCTGTCAGCACTCACCACAATTCATGTTCAAACTGTTGTCTAGAAGGAAGGAAACTATCTGTCAGCACTCACCACAATTCATGTTCAAACTGTTGTCTAGAAGGAAGGAAACTACCTGTCAGCACTCACCACAATTCATGTTCAAACTGTTGTCTAGAAGGAAGGAAACTACCTGTCAGCACTCACCACAATTCATGTTCAAACTGTTGTCTAGAAGGAAGGAAACTACCTGTCAGCACTCACCACAACTCATGTTCAAACTGTTGTCTAGAAGGAAGGAAACTACCTGTCAGCACTCACCACAATTCATGTTCAAACTGTTGTCTAGAAAGAAGGAAACTACCTGTCAGCACTCACCACAATTCATGTTCAAACTGTTGTCTAGAAGGAAGGAAACTATCTGTCAGCACTCACCACAATTCATTTTCAAACTGTTGTCTAGAAGGAAGGAAACTACCTGTCAGCACTCACCACAATTCATGTTCAAACTGTTGTCTAGAAGGAAGGAAACTATCTGTCAGCACTCACCACAATTCATGTTCAAACTGTTGTCTAGAAGGAAGGAAACTATCTGTCAGCACTCACCACAATTCATGTTCAAACTGTTGTCTAGAAGGAAGGAAACTACCTGTCAGCACTCACCACAATTCATGTTCAAACTGTTGTCTAGAAGGAAGGAAACTACCTGTCAGCACTCACCACAACTCATGTTCAAACTGTTGTCTAGAAGGAAGGAAACTACCTGTCAGCACTCACCACAATTCATGTTCAAACTGTTGTCTAGAAGGAAGGAAACTACCTGTCAGCACTCACCACAATTCATGTTCAAACTGTTGTCTAGAAGGAAAGAAACTATCTGTCAGCACTCACCACAATTCATTTTCAATCTGTTGTCTAGAAGGAAGGAAACTACCTGTCAGAACTCACCACAATTCATGTTCAAACTGTTGTCTAGAAGGAAGGAAACTACCTGTCAGCACTCACCACAATTCATGTTCAAACTGTTGTCTAGAAGGAAGGAAACTACCTGTCAGCACTCACCACAATTCATGTTCAAACTGTTGTCTAGAAAGAAGGAAACTACCTGTCAGCACTCACCACAATTCATGTTCAAACTGTTGTCTAGAAAGAAGGAAACTACCTGTCAGCACTCACCACAATTCATTTTCAAACTGTTGTCTAGAAGGAAAGAAACTATCTGTCAGCACTCACCACAATTTATGTTCAAACTGTTGTCTAGAAGGAAGGAAACTATCTGTCAGCACTCACCACAATTCATGTTCAAACTGTTGTCTAGAAGGAAGGAAACTATCTGTCAGCACTCACCACAATTCATGTTCAAACTGTTGTCTAGAAGGAAGAAAACTATCTGTCAGCACTCACCACAATTCATGTTCAAACTGTTGTCTAGAAGGAAGGAAACTACCTGTCAGCACTCACCACAATTCATGTTCAAACTGTTGTCTAGAAAGAAGGAAACTACCTGTCAGCACTCACCACAATTCATGTTCAAACTGTTGTCTAGAAAGAAGGAAACTACCTGTCAGCACTCACCACAATTCATGTTCAAACTGTTGTCTAGAAGGAAGGAAACTACCTGTCAGCACTCACCACAATTCATGTTCAAACTGTTGTCTAGAAGGAAGGAAACTACCTGTCAGCACTCACCACAATTCATTTTCAAACTGTTGTCTAGAAGGAAGGAAACTATCTGTCAGCACTCACCACAATTCATGTTCAAACTGTTGTCTAGAAGGAAAGAAACTATCTGTCAGCACTCACCACAATTCATGTTCAAACTGTTGTCTAGAAGGAAGGAAACTATCTGTCAGCACTCACCACAATTCATTTTCAAACTGTTGTCTAGAAGGAAGGAAACTACCTGTCAGCACTCACCACAATTCATTTTCAAACTGTTGTCTAGAAGGAAGGAAACAACATGTCAGCACTCACCACAATTCATTTTCAAACTGTTGTCTAGAAGGAAGGAAACTACCTGTCAGCACTCACCACAATTCATGTTCAAACTGTTGTCTAGAAGGAAGGAAACTACCTGTCAGCACTCACCACAATTCATTTTCAAACTGTTGTCTAGAAGGAAGGAAACTACCTGTCAGCACTCACCACAATTCATTTTCAAACTGTTGTCTAGAAGGAAGGAAACTACCTGTCAGCACTCACCACAATTCATTTTCAAACTGTTGTCTAGAAGGAAGGAAACTACCTGTCAACACTCACCACAATTCATTTTCAAACTGTTATCTAGAAGGAAGGAAACTACCTGTCAGCACTCACCACAATTCATTTTCAAACTGTTGTCTAGAAGGAAGGAAACCACCTGTCAGCACTCATTACAATTCATTTTCAAACTGTTGTCTAGAAGGAAGGAAACCACCTGTCAGCACTCACCACAATTCATTTTCAAACTGTTGTCTAGAAGGAAGGAAACTACCTGTCAGCACTCACCACAATTCATTTTCAAACTGTTATCTAGAAGGAAGGAAACTACCTGTCAGCACTCACCACAATTCATTTTCAAACTGTTGTCTAGAAGGAAGGAAACTACCTGTCAGCACTCACCACAATTCATTTTCAAACTGTTGTCTAGAAGGAAGGAAACTACCTGTCAGCACTCACCACAATTCATTTTCAAACTGTTGTCTAGAAGGAAGGAAACTACCTATCAGCACTCACCACAATTCATTTTCAAACTGTTGTCTAGAAGGAAGGAAACTACCTGTCAGCACTCACCACAATTCATTTTCAAACTGTTGTCTAGAAGGAAGGAAACTACCTGTCAGCACTCACCACAATTCATTTTCAAACTGTTATCTAGAAGGAAGGAAACTACCTGTCAGCACTCACCACAATTCATTTTCAAACTGCTATCTAGAAGGATTGAAACTACCTGTCAGCACTCACCACAATTCATTTTCAAACTGTTGTCTAGAAGGAAGGAAACCACCTGTCAGCACTCATTACAATTCATTTTCAAACTGTCTAGAAGGAAGGAAACTACCTGGCAGCACTCACCACAATTCATGTTCAAACTGTTGTCTAGAAGGAAGGAAACTACCTGTCAGCACTCACCACAATTCATGTTCAAACTGTTGTCCAGAAGGAAGGAAACTATCTGTCAGCACTCACCACAATTCATTTTCAAACTGTTGTCTAGAAGGAAGGAAACTACCTGTCAGCACTCACCACAATTCATTTTCAATCTGTTGTCTAGAAGGAAGGAAACTACCTGTCAGCACTCACCACAATTCATGTTCAAACTGTTGTCTAGAAGGAAGGAAACTACCTGTCAGCACTCACCACAATTCATGTTCAAACTGTTGTCTAGAAGGAAGGAAACTACCTGTCAGCACTCACCACAATTCATTTTCAAACTGTTGTCTAGAAGGAAGGAAACCACCTGTCAGCACTCATTACAATTCATTTTCAAACTGTCTAGAAGGAAGGAAACTACCTGGCAGCACTCACCACAATTCATGTTCAAACTGTTGTCTAGAAGGAAGGAAACTACCTGTCAGCACTCACCACAATTCATGTTCAAACTGTTGTCCAGAAGGAAGGAAACTATCTGTCAGCACTCACCACAATTCATTTTGAAACTGTTGTCTAGAAGGAAGGAAACTACCTGTCAGCACTCACCACAATTCATTTTCAATCTGTTGTCTAGAAGGAAGGAAACTACCTGTCAGCACTCACCACAATTCATGTTCAAACTGTTGTCTAGAAGGGAGGAAACTACCTGTCAGCACTCACCACAATTCATGTTCAAACTGTTGTCTAGAAGGAAGGAAACTACCTGTCAGCACTCACCACAATTCATTTTCAAACTGTTGTCTAGAAGGAAGGAAACTACCTGGCAGCACTCACCACTACTTCTTTTATTTTTCAAGTACTGTCCATAGAAAAGGAAACTATCTGTCAGCACCTTCCTCCATTTTTGTTTTAACTACCAACAAGAAGATAGGCTAGTAGCACCCATATACAGTCAACTCAATAAACTCTTTACTATGAACCTAAAAACACATATTCTGCTGTACTTCTTTTTACTTACCTGCAACATACATTACAAAAGAGACAAATCCACAGAATAAGAATTGTGTATATTCTTTAGATTCTGACAACAAAATCCTAAATGTAGTAATCTTACATTTGCATCCAATCCCAACATGGAAATATTACAATACCAAAACTTTAGAGTCTATAGTTAGAAGTCAACCAGTGAAAAGAAATTAAAACACAGAATCAGATTTTTAACATCCTGATGTGTGCTTCAAAATCCACAACTGGTTTATCAGATTTTTAACATCCTGATGTGTGCTTCAAAATCCACAACTGGTTTATTAGATTTTTAACATCCTGATGTGTGTTTCAAAATCCACAACTGGTTTATTAGATTTTTAACATCCTGACGTGTGTTTCAAAATCCACAACTGGTTTATTAGATTTTTAACATCCTGATATGTGTTTCAAAATCCACAACTGGTTTATTAGATTTTTAACATCCTGATGCGTGTTTCAAAATCCACAACTGGTTTATCAGATTTTTAACATCCTGATGTGTGTTTCAAAATCCACAACTGGTTTATCAGATTTTTAACATCCTGATGTGTGCTTCAAAATCCACAATTGGTTTATCAGATTTTTAACATCCTGATATGTGCTTCAAAATACACAACTGGTTTATCAGATTTTTAACATCCTGACGTGTGTTTCAAAATCCACAACTGGTTTATTAGATTTTTAACATCCTGATATGTGTTTCAAAATCCATAACTGGTTTATTAGATTTTTTACATCCTGATGTGTGTTTCAAAATCCACAACTGGTTTATCAGATTTTTAACATCCTGATGTGTGTTTCAAAATCCACAACTGGTTTATCAGATTTTTAACATCCTGATGTGTGCTTCAAAATCCACAACTGGTTTATCAGATTTTTAACATCCTGATATTTGTTTCAAAATACACAACTGGTTTATCAGATTTTTAACATCCTGATATGTGCTTCAAAATACACAACTGGTTTATCAGATTTTTAACATCCTGATATGTGCTTCAAAATCCACAACTGGTTTAGTTGTTGTTTTTTACTGTTTTGGTTCAATAAATAATACAAAACCTGTAAAAGACATCAGTTGTTCAAATTGTGAGACACACAAAAACGGTGGACTATAGTACTGGTTTGTTTTTTTTACCCAGAGGTGTGTATCAACAGATATACAGAAACAGTACACCACAAAACTGGTTTGTTTACTTTTACATAAAGGTGTGTTTCAACAGATACAAAAAAGCAGTATACCAATAAGTTGGTTTGTTTTCCTTTACCCTAAGGTGTGTTACAAAGGATACAAAAAAAGTCTAACACAACCGGTTAGTGTTCTTTTAATATTAAGATGTTCAAATACAAATACAGAAATGTACAACAGAACTTGTTTCATCTTTATTTTAATATGGAAGCATGGTTGAATAATATTGCAAAAACTGTGTATAATTCCCAGTTTGGTTGCAAAAACTGTGTAATGACATAACAGGTTTGGCATTTTTATTATTATTGTTTTCTTATTTATTCTAAAGTCACAAGAATTGATATAATTCCCTCTTAAACACGAGTTTAGAATAAATGAAAACTTATAAAATCAAATGTAATATAATCAAAGAGTACCTGAATAACAAATATTTATAACTTTTAAATCTGTTTTTATATATGAATTGTAAAAACACTTTTTTAAAAAGAATGAATAAACCCTATTAATATTTTTACACTATGCTGTGAGACTCCAGTATGAAGTATGTATGAAAATCTATGAACTTCAAATGAAGAAAGCCATCATACCAGGCAGCCTCCAGTCAAGTTTCATAAGTACTGAATTTTTAGACAAAGCAACATTATTGCTAATATGTGCCATTGAAATGTGAACAAACCTACAAATGTTAACGTACAAAAAAGTCTATTAATACAAGGTACTAACCTAATTAAATGTAAACAACATTCTTATGAAACTGTTACATATAAGAATGACTAATATAAACAGTTGTAAACAGTCAGTAAACATTACAAGCTTAAGTTGTTTAAAGATATTTCTGCATCAGTACATTTTAACAGTAGAAAGTTTGAAACATTTGGTAACACCAAGTTTCACACAATAGTGATGAACTATTTATCTGGAGATCTAAGATATTTAATCTAAACCAACAGTATCAACCAATCACAATCAGACCCTAACCCTTTTAATCTGAAACAACAGTATCAACCAATCACAATCAGACCCTAACCCTTTTTAATCTGAAACAACAGTATCAACCAACCACAATCAGACCCTAACCCTTTTTAATCTGAAACAACAGCATCAACCAACCACAATCAGACCCTAACCCTTTTTAATCTGAAACAACAGTATCAAACAAACACAATCAGACCATAACCATTTTTAATCTGAAACAGTATCAACCAACCACAATCAGACCATAACCATTTTAATCTGAAACAACAGTATCAACCAACCACAATCAGACCCTAATCCTTTTTAATCTGAAACAACAGCATTAACCAATCACAATCAGACCCTAAACCTTTTCTCTGACATCTGTAAACCAAAATACACTAACTGAAAAGATAAATTATACATTAGCCCAAAGATTAAAAGTATGAATACATCTTTATACAGCACCCACAAAGTTAAACACGTTCACCCAAAACATTGTTATACTGCCCTTTTTCACACATTCAGCCTTAGTCATTATTATGCTAGCCATTTTTGCATAATCATCCACAGTCACTGTTAAACCAAGTATTTTTTCACATCAACTTCAGTCATTTCCACACCGATCATTTTCAACATTTCCCCAAGTCAATATCACACTGAGTTTTTTAACACATTCAGTATCAAAAATTTTCACACTAACCTATTCATACATACTAAGTGTTAGTAATTTTCACACTAATCAGTCTGTGTTTATTCTGTGATCTTTCTCACATAATAAACTTAAAGTGTAGTCTTTGTCCAATTGTTTTTTCCCCACAGACTTAGCTTTAGTTATGTTTATCTTGATTCATCTTTACCTTCTCAGGATATTTCTGCCTCTATACAAACACAGTTGTGCACCAAAACAGTTTTTTCAAAGCTATCTACACACTAAGTATATAACAATCATGTTTCAGAAGCATAATAGTCATCATTACTCAGATACAGTTATAATACAAGATGATTATATGTACATCTTACTAGTGCTATGCCTAAAGATTTCTTTATTAGCAACTACGTTGTCTAACAGGGAAAATTAATTTTTACAATTATGTTTTCCATAAGGTTGGTGTTGTAGTACTAAAAAGAGAAGTTCAAACCTGTGGTGCATATAGACTAACGAGACATTAACAACACACCACAACAGATTGACGATACTGTTTAAGTTGCTCTGAATTCTACACAAATCAGCTGACAGCCCTTGCATGTTGATACTTATTTCCAATCCCAATCTACTCATCTATGCAGTTGCAATATTATTTGTAACCCAGAGTTGTTGATAAGTATGACAGCTTGTCAATGTACACTGATTTATACAGACCACCAGTCTGACAGATTACAAAACAGATAAACCAAACAAAACAAAATGTGACTAGCATACTACAAATACAGTTAATATAACAAAGGCTAACACTGAATTCATTGCAAAGTTTAGATTTATTCACATCAAACGATTTCTTTTTTTGTCTCTACAATACATACCCTACAATAATAACAATCAACCATATTCATCAAGCCAGTTAATATATCATTCACTGGCAAAAGCTTCATATTAAAAACTAAATTACACTACAGAATAGTACCTCTTTATTATCCATTTCAAAATTGTGGTTTAGAAAAGAAATTACACACAGAACTGTTACCAACCAACAGTCTAATATGTCTCTTTAACACTGTCACTCAAGCATCTAGGAAAATACAACTACCGTTTTAGTTTTAACACCACTTCACCCAGAATGAAACAGTAAACTTTAAAACCATAACAAACACTAAGATTTGAAACAGAAATAGATAATTGAAATACAGCAAAAGTTAATGCAGTTTGTTCATTGATTAATATTTCATAAACATGAGACAAAATAAGCCATTTATTGATCTGTTGAAGAAAACCTTAAAGTTAAATGATTAATTTGTTAATCTTACATCACAAAGTTTACTAGCTGGTGAAAACCCAAAATAAACAATGTAAAAAATAACTTCACAAAATGTAATTTGATCACTGGGTTTATATAAAATCATTTATTTCTAAACATCTATTATTACTAGTAACTAAATAATGTGAAAAACTATTGGAAAAAGTGAGAAATAGAAAAGGGTTGAATGAACTATTACAGAGGATTACGGGAAGGTAAAGAAAGGGTTGAATAAACTATTTAAGAAGGTTAAGTGAAGACAAATGGTTGAAAGAACTATTACAGAAGGTTAAGTGAAGACAAAGGGTTAAATGAACTATTACAGAAGGTTAAGTAAAGACAAAGGGTTGAATGAACTATTACAGAAGGTTAAGTAAAGACAAAGGGTTGAATGAACTATTTCAGAAGGTTAAGTAAAGACAAATGGTTGAATGAACTATTACAGAAGGTTAAGTAAAGACAAAGGGTTGAATGAACTATTTCAGAAGGTTAAGTAAAGACAAAGGGTTGAATGAACTATTTCAGAAGGTTAAGTAAAGACAAATGGTTGAATGAACTATTTCAGAAGGTTAAGTAAAGACAAAGGTTTGAATGAACTATTACAGAAGGTTAAGTAAAGACAAATGGTTGAATGAACTATTACAGAAGGTTAAGTAAAGACAAATGGTTGAATGAACTATTTCAGAAGGTTAAGTAAAGACAAAGGGTTGAATAAACTATTACAGAAGGTTAAGTGAAGACAAATGGTTGAAAAACTATTAGAGAAGTTTAAATGAAGACAAAAGGTTGATGAAACTATTACAGAAGAGTAAATAAGACAAAGAATTGAAAGTAGAATTACACAAGATTAAATGAAGATAAATGGTTGGAAAAATACCTAAAACACTGACATCTACATCAAGTTGTGAATTTTAAACTGAAGATTTCTAAAGTGGAGGCATTTGACCCAAACTACTAAACTGTCAAATAGCAAAAAAATAAAGAAATGTCTATGTTTATTGTATGTCGTATGGTCAAATTAAGTCCAATATGTTTATTGTATGTCATATGGTACGCTAAAAAATGTATTGTACTTAATTTGACCATATGACATACAATAAACATGTTGGACTTAATTTGACCATATGACATACAATAAACATATTTGACTTAATCTGACCATATGACATACAATAAACATGTTGGACTTAATTTCAAAACTGTTTCAAAACTATGCTAAATATTGAAAGGAAATAAAATTGTCAGAAATGCATCCTTCGATGTAAGTACATCTCCAGAAGATGAATTACGTTCTCTATTATAAGAAGTGGTATCAAGACTGGAGCAAGCTGACTCGCATATAAAAAGTAATGGAACACCATTTTAAGAAGCTTGTCTTAAGTCCTAAAACCACACATGGAAACAAAACAAAATATCCCAGAACTTGTAAAATGAAAAATTTCATTTGACAAAATTACTGAAGGCAGTTCATTAAGATGGATTTTGTAAAGAATGTTAAACATTTATTAAGTTTTAATAGAAGAAAAAGCATATCAAGAAAAGTAACATTACAAGATTAAGACTTCAACCTCTATAACAAATTGTTTTTTGATTATACAATATTGTCTTGCTGTTGCATAAAGCAAGAGAACTATTCCACAAACAAAGCGTTTCATTCTTTAGTAATCTTTAAAATAACCTACATCTGCACTTCTTCTTCTCCAAACTGGCAATGGTATTGAAAAGTTTGCTCAAAAAAACATGGAGAAGCAAGAAAACTTTCCTATAAGTCTAAATCACTATATTCTGAATCAGTATCGGTGAACAAATCTAGCATGTCTTCAATGTCCAGGTGAAACAATATCTGATCGCTGTAGAAATCAAAGAAATCCCACAAAAGTATTCTCTGTGAAAAAAAAAAGGAACTATGTTAATATTAGGTCTCATTTTGGTAACTGTTGGAACACTTTACTGATATAAAAATACAATGAAAGTGTGTTAACCAACTGATCAGTAGACTATCAGAAATAAATTTTCAGTTTTGGAAAATTATAACTTCTCATACAGGACTTCCTTTCTCTCACAAGATTCACTAGGATTCAACATTAGAAAGAGGGAGGGACCTCACTAGGATTCAACATGAGAAAGAGGGAGGGACCTCACTAGGATTCAACATGAGAAAGAGGGAGGGTCTTCACTAGGATTCAACATTAGAAAGAGGGAGGGTCCTCACTAGGATTCAACATGAGAAAGAGGGAGGGACCAGTGCAAGGGAATAACAAATGAACCTCGCTAAAAGGACACTTCTGAAGAAACATATCAGATGATCTGAGAAGGGACAATGTACCAATTCTGAACCAGATATCCTTTCGCCACGAACAGTTACAAACAAACATGGTGGAAAAGGAAGGGAGTACATCCAAGTCAGGAAGGTGATCTCAATCAAACAAATAAATAAATGAAGAACTCAATCGCACACAAGGAAAGTGGATAAAGGATGATGGATCTCATGGTGTAGAATGGTTAGGTCATGTCAGACCTTAGTTGGTAAGTCAAATACCTCCAAACCCAAAACGGCATACCATCATCACCTCATCCCTAAAATTGTGGATGTGAAGAAATGACTGACTCCAAGGTATGGAACAAGAGCAGCATTCAGCCAAGAATCCAGGAATGTAGCATCTACTATCTGAAAGAATTCCATTTCATGGAATCAACTATCACAAAAGTCAGGCTGGTCCAAAACATCAAAAAGTCAACAATATCACCATTACATGAGAAAATGAGGAAACAAGAACAGAAACAACCTAGCACACAGAAGGAAGAAACAAGGGAGGAAGATGGACAACTCCTGTGTGAGGACTAACATAAATTTACTCACTAGATAAACAAAAATCATTCTGTGGGGTACCAACATTCACATGAGAACAGGACAAGGACACCTAATTGAAGGAATGAACTGCATTGACACTGTCATATGGGTCATTAAATCCAGAGGATGGTATGCCTTCTACACCAACACCCTACTCTGCCTGAACTAAGTAGGTTATAGCCACCTGTGTGTAACCCATTGAGCAGGAGGCCTCCACAGTCAACCACCCAGCAGCTCAGCACTGGCACATGGTAAAACTTCCATACTCAACTGAAAGAACATTTGAGAGCCCAGAGAAACAGCTAACCTCAGACATTGCAATGGGTAATCACAAAACTTTATTTTGACAAGCAGACTATATTGATTTATTCAGTCAAGGCATAGCACGAATGGGCAGTTATTCCCTTCTGCTTTACCCACGCCATCCATGAGTGGTACAGTCTAAAACAAGACTATTTATGAAACGTACATCACAAGGTGACTGACTCTCCAGTGATCTTGTGAAACGCCTCATTTCGAAGGTAAGAATGCAAAGCCATGGAAAGAGCACATAAATCAACATTACATTCAGTGTAGATTCATGTAGAAAGACTGCCTGGTCAGGCACCACTTGCCACAGAGCAGAATACAATACATGAAATTCAAAGCAAGGGCCTTTTGAAAGAAAAGAAAGCATTAATAAAGAGTTACCTAAAGTCTCAGCCATTCATTTCCCATTGTCTTCATCATGTTGTGGTTTCTGCATCCTCGAGGTATTTTCTACCATCAGTTTTTTTGTTTGTTTTTTTTAATTTCTCTCAAAGCTACACAAGGGATATCTGCTCTAGCCATCCCTAATTTAGCAGTGTAAGACAAGAGGCAAGGCAGCTAGTCATCACCACCCACCTCCAACTCTTGGGTAACTCTTTTACCAACTAATAGTGGGATTGATCGTCACACCCCCACAAATGAAAGGAGGAGCATGTTTGGTGTGATGGGGATTTGAATCTGCAACATTCATATTAGGAGTCAAATGCCTTAACCCACCTGGCCATGTTGGGTCTTCTATACTTCAGACTTTGATTTGGCTAAGACACTAGATGAATGGCTGAAGGGTGCTCCACATGCCTAACTGTAAAATCTCCTCCAAAGGTCAGTCACCAGAGAAAAGAAACAATGGAAATGGTGAGAAAGTGGATTTAATGGAAGGTGACACACAACAAGGGAAGAGGAAAAAAGGAACAAGTCAACTGAATTAAATAATGAATACAAGAGAGAAAAACCCCAAGAGAAAGATGGTTATCAGGAAATAAATAGATAGGAATGGGAACCTCTGAAAGAAGCTTTGTAGGCAATATAACAATGATGGGCACATACCAAACATGGAAGTCTATCTGGATTAGGATGAGAAACAAAAGGAAGGGAAATAAGCAAGAAAGTAGCAGTTACCCTTACAAGCTGCTGAAGAAGAAGATATGTTGGATAATACAGTGTGAGAGTGACACCAAATATATCCAACTGACAACACTCACAGCTAAGAGGAAAAGTTACCCTTACAAGCTGCTGAAGAAGAAGATATGTTGGATAATACAGTGTGAGAGTGACACCAAATATATCCAACTGACAACACTCACAGGCTAAGAGGAAAAGTTACCCTTACAAGCTGCTGAAGAAGAAGATATGTTGGATAATACAGTGTGAGAGTGACACCAAATATATCCAACTGACAACACTCGCAGGCTAAGAGGAAAAGTTACCCTTACAAGCTGCTGAAGAAGAAGATATGTTGGATAATACAGTGTGAGTGACACCAAATATATCCAACTGACAACACTCACAGGCTAAGAGGAAAAGTTACCCTTACAAGCTGCTGAAGAAGAAGATATGTTGGATAATACAGTGTGAGAGTGACACCAAATATATCCAACTGACAACACTCAGGCTAAGAGGAAAAGTTACCCTTACAAGCTGCTGAAGAAGAAGATATGTTGGATAATACAGTGTGAGTGACACAAATATATCCAACTGACAACACTCACAGGCTAAGAGGAAAAGTTACCCTTACAAGCTGCTGAAGAAGAAGATATGTTGGATAATACAGTGTGAGAGTGACACCAAATATATCCAACTGACAACACTCATGCAGGCTAAGAGGAAAAGTTACCCTTACAAGCTGCTGAAGAAGAAGATATGTTGGATAATACAGTGTGAGAGTGACACCAAATATATCCAACTGACAACACTCACAGGCTAAGAGGAAAAGTTACCCTTACAAGCTGCTGAAGAAGAAGATATGTTGGATAATACAGTGTGAGAGTGACACCAAATATATCCAACTGACAACACTCAGCAGGCTAAGAGGAAAAGTTACCCTTACAAGCTGCTGAAGAAGAAGATATGTTGGATAATACAGTGTGAGAGTGACACCAAATATATCCAACTGACAACACTCACAGGCTAAGAGGAAAAGTTACCCTTACAAGCTGCTGAAGAAGAAGATATGTTGGATAATACAGTGTGAGAGTGACACCAAATATATCCAACTGACAACACTCACAGGCTAAGAGGAAAAGTTACCCTTACAAGCTGCTGAAGAAGAAGATATGTTGGATAATACAGTGTGAGAGTGACACCAAATATATCCAACTGACAACACTCGCAGGCTAAGAGGAAAAGTTACCCTTACAAGCTGCTGAAGAAGAAGATATGTTGGATAATACAGTGTGAGAGTGACACCAAATATATCCAACTGACAACACTCACAGGCTAAGAGGAAAAGGAAATATGCCTTAAGGAAAAGCCAAAACAAAAAACACATGACACTGGGTTCAAATGGAGATAAAGTTAAGAGAGCACAAGATTAATGTCTCAATTCAAAAGTATTGGACAACTAGGCAGCCAATGTATCCAGAAAAAATGGATCAAAAGTGTAAGGACAGGGGAATGAAAGACCCTGTGGTAATAAGAAAAGCAAAAAGTATGATAACAAGGTATCAAGGAGATGGAAGATCCCTTTGCAAAAAAAAAGTCATGAAAGAAACTGAGAGACGTCAGCAACTGTTAGACGAGAAGGCCAGGGCCCAGATGAGAAAAACATTCCATTTCCATTGATACACAGCTATGGATGAAGAACAAATGGAATATGCTAAATGAAATGTTACCCACTTTGAGATATCCCCACCAGTGGACCAGACAAAAGCCAAGAGTAAAGGTGAAAAACATGAAATGTGGAATGCAGAATGAGTGATCTTGTTTGACAAACGAGTTTGAGAAATAATGGTAGCGAGATGGGAGGAAACAACTGTAACTAGAGCAAGCAAGGAAACCACAGTTGAGCAGGCCATTAAGGAACAATCAGAAGAACTTTGCACAAAGTGATATATGGATGAGGTAGACTACACAGTGAAGAAATCATATAGGAGAACAAACATAATGGAACTTGTTTGACAAATCCTGGTTAAAGACATCTATAGATAAAGCTTGAGAATGGGAAACAGGAGACCAAATCAAAAGTAACCGAACATTGAGGGGGAACCCAACAATTGCAAAGCTGCCAAAAACAAGTAAATTCTATCCGTTTTAGAAAGATAATCAACCACATGGTCAAAAGCACTCAGTATGTAACACACCAAATGAATGGGATGATCATAAGGAAAACAAGAAGATTCTAGGTGAGAAAATACAAGGATCTCAACTGAGTGCTTGCCCCATTGAGGACTGAGATGAGCCACCACTGTTGAACTGTCAGAGTGGATCATGACCAACCGATCTCTGGAGATAGAAAAAAAAAAAAATCCAAAAGCCCAATAAGCAGCAAAAAGTTTGAGAATGCTCATATGAATAGAATGTTCCTTCACCAACCAACAGCCCAAAATCATTTGGTAGTGAACCACACACCCCAGCCCTGAAGAAATGTATCAATGAACATGTGCAAATCTGGCTAAAGAGAAGGAATTGGGACACCTACTGAACTACGAGCCTTGTCCATAATGTGGAAAAAAAAAAACGTGGTTGGAGAATACCAAACAAGTTTCCACTGGTTGTGAAAGACCCATTGAAGGGGCAGTGTATGAGCCCAACTGAAAGATATGAGAAGAGTCAAAGACCTCATCCCCAAAACAACAGAACCTTGTGAGCAGTGTAAGGGTAGTACAAGGCATTCTGAACAGCCAATTCCAAGGAACAGAGCCAGAAAGGTTGAGCCTTACTGAGATAGGTGTTAAAGAAAACACCCAAATGAATGAGGTACTGGGTTGTATGAAGAAAGGATTTCTCCAATTTCATCAACTAATCCACCCAAGCAGTTTCAAGAAGAAGTTCATTACTATGACAGTCCAACTCTTGTTTGGAAAGAGCAATAAGAAACCAGATGTCCACGTAAAAGTAAAAGCACAACCTCGGAGCAGGAAAATAAAGAGTGAAGCTTTGCACTTAACACCAAAAGACACATTGCAAAAGCATGTCCGAAAGGAAAGTCACAAAATTGGTACACTACTCTACAATAGATAAGCTGAAGGTGGGAAAATGCAGATAAGCATTACAGACAATCACCTTGGTCATCTAAAGACCTGGAGTAAAAGCCCAATAAGAGTAAAGTAGAATTCCATTGTGAAATTTGTGGCATGAATGCATTGTTTCAGAAAGGATAGGTCAAAAACCACCCTACAGTCCTCAGTCTTTTAGGAACTGCAAACAAACAGTAGAACCTGCTGTGTGAGGAGCTCTTATATTACCTCATAAAGACACTGGTGCAACGAGTGATCCTGAAAAGGAAGAAAAAATAGACACACTGAATAAAGGAAGAGTAAGAAATGGGATAACAAAACTTTTGACAATACTTTGTGAAACCAAACATCTGATATGAAAGGGCTCCACTAATGAACAAAAGCTGTCAGATGAGCTTCTATCAAAACAACTGTTGTGTAGTGAATTGCCATGAAAAACAATGAACAGTGGCATCATGGGAAGAAGGAACAAGCAAGTGCTTGGAAGGGAAGGAGATAGGAATCAATGCCATGCTTGGCTTTATGTGAGACAAATGAGCCACCAGATGAGAAAGGGTGGATTGCTGTTGGACCTAAGTGACCCTAGACTCTGAAAGACTCCAAAACTGTCCAACATGAAGCATCTAAAAAATAGGATCCATACATAGTTTCTGTAGATAAGGAGCCAGGAGATGAGTCCATGACAATATGTCATCATGACCCAAAAGGTCTCAAAAATAAAGAATCCCCATCTGAAAAGCCAAAGCTAAAGATGGCAGGCAGAATAACATGGAACTGAGGAGGGAGAGGACATATCCAGAAAAAACCCTCAAGGGAAGAATTTAGGTCATAAGAAATAGGATTAACAGACAAAACATTGCATACCTGACAAACAAAATTCAAAAAATCCAATGAGGGTTGAACAGAATCATTGAGCAGGGTGTAGGAAGGCAAAACAAGCTCTAGAGGGAGAAAGACAAGTAATTGAAATCCTAATCAGTGTGGCCAGGATTGAAAGGTTCAGAAGGAGCTATGACATTGATTTGTATGAGACATAATGGAATCTTTAATTCCAATGGGGATGGGGGAGCTGAAGGCTTGTGGTATGCATTGTAAATTGTAAAAAATTACATATAGAGGGCAGCACAATATGGAAAGATTTGATAAATGTAATAGGACAATCTTCTGGTCACACTTTAACACAGACAAAATGCTAATACAGAAAATTATCTTAAGTAATGTAACTCATTCTTTTGTAGACAAAAGTTCCAAAAGATAAGACTTACATCGACTGTTTCCAGTTCACCATCCTGATTCTGTCTGCGACGTGGCCTGGGCGGTGGAAGTTCTGCTTTCCTTCCATCTGGATATGCATGTAGGTAGAAACAAGCACCACCAAATGGACAAACCCCTTGTCCTTGTCTAAAATACTTACAAGGTTTTGCACTGGAGAAAAGGAAAAAAATACACAAAGAACTCAAATATCAGCAACTTTCTAATAATTTCCAAGTGTATTCTACGATTTCAGTATTAAAACTCAAAATATCTTTACAATAACTATCTATCTTAAAGACCTATAGTTTGTGTTTTTTAGCCTTTCTTCTGTTTCCTTCACTTACCTCAGATAGGTGTTGCTGTGAACCATTTAACAACACAGACATACACCACATAGAACTGTTGAGAGAAAGTCAACCTATCAGCAACAACTAACGTTCACATATTGTCAACCTTAACAGAACTGCTGAGAGGAAGTCAACTTATCAGCAACAACTAACGTTCACATATTGTCAATCTTAACATAGAACTGCTGAGAGGAAGTCAACTTATCAGCAGCAACTAACGTTCACATATTGTCAAACTTAACATAGAACTGTTGAGAGGAAGTCAACTTATCAGCAACAACTAACGTTCACATATTGTCAACCTTAACATAGAACTGCTGAGAGGAAGTCAACCTATCAGCAACAACTATGGTTCACATATTGCCAAACTTAACATAGAACTGTTGAGAGGAAGTCAACATACCAACAACAACTATGGTTCATATATTGTCAACCTTAACATAGAACTGTTGACAGAAGAAGTCAACCTATCAGCAACCAGTAAAATGTATAGACAACAAAGATACAAAAATATTTACTTCTAAATTTAGAGTCTCCAATGATTAAAGAGAACTTTTATTGAAAACGTTAGTGATATAAGAGCAAATAGTTTAATTCAGAGATGATTTAAGTTTAAAACTGAATCAATATTTTTATTTTGATGCTAAATGTTATGGCTTGGCCCTAAACCAGGCAATCACACAGTGTGTCTTCACTTTAAAATAATTATACCAACACTTACAACACTTATAAAGTTTGACATCCCTCTCACACCTGTCATTAAAATCATAATGTACAGAAGATAAACTATTCTATCTAGATAAATGCATTGTGACTTTTATTACTCCTCCTATTTTAAGAAATTAATTGTGATGTGACATGAAGCATACACTGACTTTTATATAGGTGAAATCAAAATGTATGAAAGTAAAATCAAACAGCAATGATTTATTTATCAGTTATTTCTGAAGTTCGTAGTAATATTAAAATAATTAGGCTTTTTTTTTTTCAAAATTAAATTTCATTTTACAATCATGGGTAATATTTATAACAAAATTTGATAACAGTTTATTGTATGCCAAGCAAAAGTGCCTGCCTCCAGTGTTGGAAAATGCTTATGTTAATGTATCAGTTAAAACAATTTTATGAAGTTCAAAAGACCAATTGTGCTGCAGACTTGGTTTCACAAAAGAATAAAAATGTAAATTTACCATATTTTATTGTTGAGTGGTTCTTAGCACCAATGATGTTTTACAGTGGAGTTTATAAGCAGCTTAGAGCTTTGGTTCTTAGTGAAACAGAAAGAATGTTTGACACTAACTTGTTAGTAATTAATCATACTAACATTCTATAATATAATCATACTAACATTCTATAATATAATCATACTAACATTCTCTAATACAATATATAATATAATCATGCTAACATTCTATAATACAATATATAATATAATCATACTAACATCCTGTTTGTGATATAATATTTAACGTCAATATTATTCATGCCTGTCCTCCAATCACTTCAAATGTGAATGTTAAGATTTGTCTACATGCACAACTTTTCAAAAAATACGATTATTATTTTATTTGCATTGTTCCAGTGTTGTCCTGAAATAGTCCTAACCATGAATGTTATTTTGTGTGAGTTTTTATAAGAACATACCAAAAGTGTACAATCTATCTTTTATATCACTTCACATAATTGCATTATGTCAAACATACAGGATACATCCATCACCTATCAAGACTTGTATAATTATATTTGATTAACTATACTAAACACTAAACACAAATTGCATTATGTCAGGTGTGTAGGATACATCCATCACCTATCAAGACTTGTATAATTATATTTGATTAACTATACTAAACACTGAACACAAATGACATTTTGTCAGGTGTGTAGGATACATCCATCACCTATCAAGACTTGTATAATTATATTTGATTAACTATACTAAACACTAAACACAAATTGCATTATGTCAGGTGTGTAGGATACATCCATCACCTATCAAGACTTGTATAATTATATTTGATTAACTATACTAAACACTGAACACAAATGACATTTTGTCAGGTGTGTAGGATACATCCATCACCTATCAAGACTTGTATAATTATATTTGATTAACTATACTGAGCACAAATGACATTTTGTCAGGTGTGTAGGATACATCCATCACCTATCAAGACATGTATAATTATATTTGATTAACTATACTGAACACAAATGACATTTTGTCAGGTGTGTAGGATACATCCATCACCTATCAAGACTTGTATAATTATATTTGATTAACTATACTGAACACAAATGACATTTTGTCAGGTGTGTAAGATACATCCATCACCTATCAAGACTTGTATAATTAATTATACTGAACACAATACTCTACCTTGTATAGTTAATTATACTGAACACAATACTCTACCTTGTATAATTAATTATACTGAACACAATACTCTACCTTGTATAATTAATTATACTGAACACAATACTCTACCTTGTATAATTAATTATACTGAACACAATACTCTACCTTGTATAATTAATTATACTGAACACAATACTCTACCTTGTATAATTAATTATACTGAACACAATACTCTACCTTGTATAATTAATTATACTGAACACAATACTCTACCTTGTATAATTAATTATACTGAATACAATACTCTACCTTATATAATTAATTATACTGAATACAATACTCTACCTTAAGACCTGTTTATAATTAAGACTTGTATAATTAATTATACTGAATACAATACTCTACCTTAAGGCCTGTTTATAATTAAGACTTGTATAATTAATTATACTGAATACAATACTCTACCTTAAGGCCTGTTTATAATTAAGACTTCTATAATTAATTATACTGAATACAATACTCTACCTTAAGGCCTATTTATAATTAAGACTTGTATAATTAATTATACTGAATACAATACTCTACCTTAAGGCCTGTTTATAATTAAGACTTGTATAATTAATTATACTGAATACAAAACTCTACCTTAAGGCCTGTTTATAATTTTCAATTATTTTCTTTTTCTCGTCTTCTTCCTCCACCCAGTACTGACTTGGTGTTACAAAATCTGACGACACTCTACATTCTGGGCAAGCTCTGTATATGATAACCAAATATAGCTGTATCAATTAATCGAAATTCATCATTGGTAATATATAATAATAATATACATAATAATCACATATCAGAACTGAATCATTGCTAATGTACACTTTACAGAAACAAAGTCAAACTCCATTAGCTCTTACAAAAATAAATCAACTCAACACAACATTACATACAAACTACAACACACAGTACAATATTGAATGAAGATATTTACCTAGTTGTAAGATTAAGAAATACACAAACCTGATATGCTTAGATGAAAACTCTTTGCTGCTTCTCCACTTACGAATACAGCTGACGCAGAAAACATGATTACAATTTTGCAAAATTCCAAACAACCTTTCCTCTCGTGGTTGTTTATCTAAAACAGGTTCCATACATATCCCACAACACTTCCCAACACTCCGCTGAACAGCGAAAGAAAGCTCCATATCTCGTTCCACTTCCTTTAAACAATCCTGATGAAAAATTAATTTATCAGAAGAAATAACCTGAATATCACAAGTTAGGATAAGTCTGAGTTAGAACAGATTGTTCCTACATCTAAGATAAATCTGAGTTAGATCACATTGTTCCTACATCTAAGATAAATCTAAGTTAGATCACATTGTTCCTACATCTAAGATAAATCTAAGTTAGATCACATTGTTCCTAGATCTAAGATAAATCTGAGTTAGATCACATTGTTCCTAGATCTAAGATAAATCTAAGTTAGATCACATTGTTCCTAGATCTAAGATAAATCTAAGTTAGATCACATTGTTCCTATATCTAAAATAAATCTAAGTTAGAACAGATTGTTCCTACATCTAAGATAAATCACATTGTTCCTAGATCTAAGATAAATCTAAGTTAGAACAGATTGTTCCTACATCTAAGATAAATCACATTGTTCCTAGATCTAAGATAAATCTAAGTTAGAAAAGATTGTTCCTACATCTAAGATAAATCTAAGTTAGAACAGATTGTTCCTACATCTAAGATAAATCACATTGTTCCTACATCTAAGATAAATCTAAGTTAGATCACATTGTTCCTAGATCTAAGATAAATCTAAGTTAGAACAGATTGTTCCTACATCTAAGATAAATCACATTGTTCATAGATCTAAGATAAATCTAAGTTAGATCACATTGTTCCTATATCTAAAATAAATCTAAGTTAGAACAGATTGTTCCTACATCTAAGATAAATCACATTGTTCCTAGATCTAAGATAAATCTAAGTTAGAACAGATTGTTCCTACATCTAAGATAAATCACATTGTTCCTAGATCTAAGATAAATCTAAGTTAGAAAAGATTGTTCCTACATCCAAGATAAATCACATTGTTCCTAAATCTGAGATAAATCCGAGTTAGATCACATTGTTCCAACATCTAAAGTTAAACTGAATAACAAAAGTAAATTGGAATGTACACGTGGTTTTAGCATCAATGGTGATACTAGAGATGTTATCTCTAAACACAAACAATATGACCTCATGTTATACACACTGGTGGTAAGGTGTTTTAAATCTGTAACTTGATAAACATTGGAACAGACACACGTTTGTCAACCTCAAAAAGCTTGAAGGGAGCAAAATTGTGGAAGTGACAAAGCATGATGTAACTCAAGGCTATCCACAGTGTAAACAATGGAAGACAAGTATCAAGATGGTATTCTATGGGATATCACTGGTAAAGTATACCACAATCAGAAACTGTAGTTTTTAAGATGTCTAATACATTATATAAAGTTATTATGCTATACAAACAAAAATGTGAAACATGAAAGTGTTCCATTATTTGGACATTAACAAACAGAAGGTATGAGTTTTACACATGGGAATAATGAAACCAACAGAATGTTAGTACAGCATAACTTATGAGTTTTACACATGGGAATAATGAAACCAACAGAATGTTAGTACAGCATGACTTAAGAGTATGTGAGAAGCTAGAAATCAAAAGGGAAACTATCTGCACATCTTCAAAAACTGTGAGAACAATTCCAGTTTACCAATACAGGTGGAAACAAAGTTTGAAAAGAAACAATTTATGTATTGTTACACCAACATTAAAGGATCAAAGTGAGTATCTTTCAACACTATTCTTGATAACATGACTGGGGTTTTTGAAAAGTTAACTCAAAAGAATATGTAAACACATGAGTTCTCAGGGTTAGAAGCACCAAGGAAAAAACTCAGATCAAGATGAAAGGGAAACATGGAAAGAAATATTTCTATAAATTTTTCTCAGACATTCTCTGATGTGTCAGAGGGTGTATCATGTGATGCATTAAAGGGTGTATCCTGTGATGCATTAAAGATTTATTTTAATTCGATAATCACAAAATTTACATTTACTGAAAATTCCAAAAATAAACCAGTGAAAGTCAAACAGTTTTCTATTGACACAAGCCAAACGTATTTTATAATACCATTCACTAAACATTCCATACACAGACAAAATCTGGGTTAATTTCAATACTAACATATTCTTCACATATAATAAACCTTCAACATGTAGACAAAATCTAGGTAAATTACCGTATTTCTACATTCTTCACACATACTAAACTTTCCACATGTAGACAGAATCTATGTAAATTACTATTTATATATTCTTCATATATAATAAACCTTCCACATGTACACAGACTACATAAATAACCCTATTTATACATTCTTCACACATATACTAAACTTCCACGTGTACACAGTTTCTAGGTAAATTACCATATTTTCAATTCTTCACATATACCAACCTTGCCCATGTAGACGAAATCTAGGTAAATTACTGTATATATATATATATATATATATACACATTATTCAGACATACTAACCTTCCAAAAGATTGACAAAATCTAGATAAATTACCCTATTTATAAATTCTTCACATATTCTAATCTTCCACATGTTGACAGAATCTTTGTAAATTACCCTATTTATACAGTCTGATGTAGTTTTATCTATATTTGGACTATTTTAAGCCCTTACTAGTTGTCTGCTTTAAAATACAGCCATATTGAATTATCTCTGATGTGTCCATGATGGAGAATCCAACCCCAGATTTTAGTATTTTTAGGCTTAACTAACCCTTATGAATATCAATCCTTTACTATTAAGTTTCTGTTAACTCTTTCAATCCAGGTATTGTTTTATACACGACATGACATGAATGTTTTAGTGTCTTGCATTCAAAATGTTATTAAACTATATTTTGTTTGTGGTATATCAGTTATCATAGCATACAATCATAGCTAACAATCCACAGTTTAATAGTATATCAATTTTATATTCCAGATTCTATAAAGAAATTTGTTTTGGAAAAATCGTAAGTTTCCCTGATGTGATGAATGTGACATTTTCTTTAAGCACGTTATTATCTCTATTTTTTCCACCATCCTTTGAAAGAGAAAGAAATGTATATCACTTATAACAGAATAGTTATTTCTCAGACAAACCATAAAAAGACTTCAATTTATTTGATTACAAAGCTATCAACTGAAACACAAACTCTTTCTGCCACATCGTCTCTTTGAAAATGTATTCACAGTTCTCTGTTCCGTTTCATTATATATTACATATAACAAACAGAAAGTTACTGTACTTATCCATCAAATGACATATTAGATATCATTGCATTCTGAACAGGTAACAGACAGTTTCACTCAGAGTACAAGCAACAATCCTGTGAGAAACTTAACGACTAGCTTTAATTAATTTGAGACGACTGTTGTTGCATCACTGAAAAGCCAGAAAAATTGTAAGAGGAAGGTAAAAATTGTCTACTTCATGCATATTATTAGTCTATGTTCTTTAGTGCATTATTTAGTTAAATTAGTTGCATTAGTACCATTACTGTATAAAAGTAGGCTTAAATATCCTTGATAATGAACCACTAGAAGAAAAGATTTGAAAAGTGTGATATTCCTGTTTAAAATGTTATTATTATAAAAACTATAAATCTATTTAGGTTAGATTATATAAAATGGATATTAATAATAAAAAAGTTTAACAAGACACATGATAAGTATGGGAGTTGCACATGGGTAACATAATTCCATAGTATAATGTTAGCAACGTGTAAATGTTTGGTTTACAACTTGTAATGTGCAGACAGGTTATAATGCTGACACATTCAAAGAACAATCAAAAGGACCACAAAACAATAAATATTAGTTATAAATAGATATACATTGTTATAAGTTAAAGCTAGCTAGCTCAAACAAATGTGATTTTATGTTACAATTTCAAGTCATTCTAGAAATACAAAAATGGTTATTTAGATTAGATTTTTTGGTGGTCATTAGGTCATAGGTCAGTCAAATTTACCTTAGAAAAGAGTAAGTAAGTAATGAAACAAAGACTTACTATTTTTGGGAATAGAAAAACTATTTTGAATTTGAATGTGAAACTCCTTTTGCACACAGATTATTCAAAACAAATACTCAATATATTCATAGACAAATCTTTTAGTTTACTGAAAATAGTTGAGTAAAAAATGTGATTTTTGTATGTGAAATCCTTCAATGTTAACTGAAATACTGCTAGTTAAAAGTATAATGTCAACTGAAATACTGCCAGTTAGAAGTATAATGTCAACTGAAATACTGCCAGTTAGAAGTATAATGTCAACTGAAATACTGCCAGTTAGAAGTGTAATGTCAACTGAAATACTGCCAGTTAGAAGTGTAATGTCAACTGAAATACTGCCAGTTAAAAGTGTAATGTCAACTGAAATACTGCCAGTTAAAAGTGTAATGTCAACTGAAATACTGCCAGTTAAAAGTGTAATGTCAACTGAAATACTGCCAGTTAGAAGTATAATGTCAACTGAAATACTGCCAGTTAGAAGTATAATGTCAACTGAAATACTGCCAGTTAGAAGTATAATGTCAACTGAAATACTGCCAGTTAAAAGTATAATGTCAACTGAAATACTGCCAGTTAAAAGTATAATGTCAACTGAAATACTGCCAGTTAGAAGTATAATGTCAACTGAAATACTGCCAGTTAGAAGTATAATGTCAACTGAAATACTGCCAGTTAGAAGTATAATGTCAACTGAAATACTGCCAGTTAGAAGTATAATGTCAACTGAAATACTGCCAGTTAGAAGTATAATGTCAACTGAAATACTGCCAGTTAGAAGTATAATGTCAACTGAAATACTGCCAGTTAGAAGTATAATGTCAACTGAAATACTGCCAGTTAAAAGTATAATGTCAACTGAAATACTGCCAGTTAGAAGTATAATGTCAACTGAAATACTGCCAGTTAGAAGTATAATGTCAACTGAAATACTGCCAGTTAGAAGTATAATGTCAACTGAAATACTGCCAGTTAGAAGTATAATGTTAACTGAAATACTGCCAGTTAGAAGTATAATGTTAACTGAAATACTGCCAGTTAGAAGTATAATGTTAACTGAAATACTGCCAGTTAGAAGTATAATGTCAACTGAAATACTGCCAGTTAGAAGTATAATGTCAACTGAAATACTGCCAGTTAAAAGTATAATGTTAACTGAAATACTGCCAGTTAAAAGTATAATGTTAACTGAAATACTGCCAGTTAAAAGTATAATGTTAACTGAAATACTGCCAGTTAAAAGTATAATGTTAACTGAAATACTGCCAGTTAGAAGTATAATGTCAACTGAAATACTGCCAGTTAAAAGTATAATGTCAACTGAAATACTGCCAGTTAGAAGTATAATGTCAACTGAAATACTGCCAGTTAAAAGTGTAATGTCAACTGAAATACTGCCAGTTAGAAGTATAATGTCAACTGAAATACTGCCAGTTAGAAGTATAATGTCAACTGAAATACTGCCAGTTAGAAGTATAATGTCAACTGAAATACTGCCAGTTAGAAGTATAATGTCAACTGAAATACTGCCAGTTAAAAGTATAATGTCAACTGAAATACTGCCAGTTAAAAGTATAATGTCAACTGAAATACTGCCAGTTAGAAGTATAATGTCAACTGAAATACTGCCAGTTAAAAGTATAATGTCAACTGAAATACTGCCAGTTAAAAGTATAATGTCAACTGAAATACTGCCAGTTAAAAGTATAATGTTAACTGAAATACTGCCAGTTAAAAGTATAATGTTAACTGAAATACTGCCAGTTAGAAGAATAAGATCTGTAAAGGCTTTAAACAAGCACAAAGAGGTCATGTGGTTGGTCAAACTGACTGAGTCTGTGTTGAAAGAGTTAATAACAAACACATAACAAAATGTTTTAGTAAATGCATTGAAGAATATAAAATTATCTTATGGAAGTAGAATTCATTCTCACAAGACACGTAACAGTAACCAGTTTGTATAATATTGCCCAAAGACAACGTAAAAATACACAACCAATTACAGGTAGAATAAGATATAAAATTGTAATTAATTAATATAGCAACACAAAAACCTCAAAAATCAAACAAGAAATATTTTGTAACCTGCACAAAAGTGAACAGGTCACATTAAAAAAAAGCTCAAATCTAATAAGCTATTCAGATAAATAATCCTTTCGTCAAACTTACTACAAACTGTGGATGTTTGTGATATATCTACACAAACCTTCTGACAATCATTCTCAAAGATAAATTTTGTTTGCATATCTGAAAAAAACACTTACATCTCTATGCTGACTTCTTTGTGTTTCATCCAAAGGATGTAATACTGGCTTATTACAGATGTCACACACTTCCCCATGTAAATACTGACAGGTGTTTCCAAACGGGCACTCGTCACCAGCAGTGTACGGACATAGAGGGACAAGCTGGTGAACAGGAAATGATGCCGTATGGCTGACTGTGTCACTTGACTTTACTTTCTCTGCGTAAGACTTTATTAATGCTAAAAAATTCATAAAAAAGGAATTAATTCACAACAAGAATTACTTTCATTTGAGTCAATCTATAAGTTCTTTTATAATGATATTTGTATTTCTACAGATACACACAATATATACATTAATAACCATTTTATCATTCAATATTAGGGGCAGAAACAAACCTGTGTAACTATATCATTAATTACTACATGGAGTATTGTTGATAACAATATACACAATTAATTAAACTCATATTGTTAATCAGTCATTAAAATAACCTCTACAGCCTTACATTCTGTTCTAAGATAACATTAAAAAGGTGAAAATCAAACAGAGAAAGGAATTGATTTTCTTGGCTGTGGATTAGTTATCTCTCATAAGACAATAAAGAAAGATTTCTGTCAAAATGTTTCCTCAGTTCACAGTGACATATATCATTGAAAAAATAGATTTATAGAAATTATCTTCTCTCCTCTGTACTAACAAATTAAGTCAAATGAACTACAATGAACTAAGTTAACTGACTGGTGACAGTAAAGTACAAGTCTAAGTTCAGTACAATGAATCAAGTTAACTGACTGGTGACAGTAAAGTACAAGTCTACGTACAGTACAATGAACCAAGTTAACTGACTGGTGACAGTAAAGTACAAGTCTATGTACAGTACAATGAACCAAGTTAACTGACTGGTGAGAGTAAAGTACAAGTCTACGTACAGTACAATGAACCAAGTTAACTGACTGGTGACAGTAAAGTACAAGTCTACGTACAGTACAATGAACCAAGTTAACATCCTGGTGACAGTAAAGTACAAGTCTATGTACAGTACAATGAACCAAGTTAACTGACTGGTGACAGTAAAGTACAAGTCTACGTACAGTACAATGAACCAAGTTAACTGACTGGTGACAGTAAAGTACAAGTCTACGTACAGTACAATGAACCAAGTTAACTGTCTGGTGACAGTAAAGTACAAGTCTACGTACAGTACAATGAACCAAGTTAACTGACTGGTGACAGTAAAGTACAAGTCTACGTACAGTACAATGAACCAAGTTAACTTACTGGTGACAGTAAAGTACAAGTCTACGTTCAGTACAATGAACCAAGTTAACTCTCTGGTGACAGTAAAGTACAAGTCTACGTACAGTACAATGAACCAAGTTAACTCTCTGGTGACAGTAAAGTACAAGTCTACGTACAGTACAATGAACCAAGTTAACTGATTGGTGACAGTAAAGTACAAGTCTACGTACAGTACAATGAACCAAGTTAACTGTCTGGTGACAGTAAAGTACAAGTCTACGTACAGTACAATGAACCAAGTTAACATCCTGGTGACAGTAAAGTAAAAGTCTACGTACAGTACAATGAACCAAGTTAACTGTCTGGTGACAGTAAAGTACAAGTCTACGTACAGTACAATGAACCAAGTTAACATCCTGGTGGCAGTAAAGTACAAGTCTACGTACAGTACAATGAACCAAGTTAACATCCTGGTGACAGTAAAGTACAAGTCTACGTACAGTACAATGAACCAAGTTAACTGTCTGGTGACAGTAAAGTACAAGTCTACGTACAGTACAATGAACCAAGTTAACTGACTGGTGACAGTAAAGTACAAGTCTACGTACAGTACAATGAACCAAGTTAACTTACTGGTGACAGTAAAGTACAAGTCTACGTTCAGTACAATGAACCAAGTTAACTCTCTGGTGACAGTAAAGTACAAGTCTACGTACAGTACAATGAACCAAGTTAACTCTCTGGTGACAGTAAAGTACAAGTCTACGTACAGTACAATGAACCAAGTTAACTGATTGGTGACAGTAAAGTACATGTCTAAGTTCAGTACAATGAATCAAGTTAACTGACTGGTGACAGTAAAGTACATGTCTAAGTTCAGTACAATGAATCAAGTTAACTGACTGGTGACAGTAAAGTACAAGTCTACGTACAGTACAATGAACCAAGTTAACTGACTGGTGACAGTAAAGTACAAGTCTATGTACAGTACAATGAACCAAGTTAACATCCTGGTGACAGTAAAGTACAAGTCTACGTACAGTACAATGAACCAAGTTAACATCCTGGTGACAGTAAAGTACAAGTCTACGTACAGTACAATGAACCAAGTTAACATCCTGGTGACAGTAAAGTACAAGTCTACATACAGTACAATGAACCAAGTTAACATCCTGGTGACAGTAAATTACAAGTCTACGTACAGTACAATGAACCAAGTTAACTCTCTGGTGACAGTAAAGTACAAGTCTACTTTCAGTACAATGAACCAAGTTAACTGACTGGTGACAGTAAATTATGAGTAAGGCCACAGGAATCTGTCAGTACAGTGCTTGTTTGTTATGATGTGTTTAGATTTATTTAGTACTTACATCTAGGCACAAACTCTGGGGCATTAACCCAATCTGATGACACTTTCTCTAGATGTGATACTTTTCTCTTTCCTTCTACGTCTCTTCCACTGCCACTTGAATGACTTTGCTTCCTAAGTATTGTCATCCCACCTAGAAACCAACATATTTTGTTCAGACTTAATATTTGTAGAATTACTGGCGTCAATACTCCTCTACAGGACATTTACTCACGTTTTCAGCTATTTACTGCAATTAATTAGATGTGTGAAAGGTACATAACATGGACTCTACAAAGTTGTTGTTCTTAATTACTGAAAATAAAGGATGAGGTCCTCACACCACTGAAACATCATTCTTTAACAATACAAGATGAGGTCCTCACACCACTGAAACATCATTCTTTAACAATACAGGATGAGGTCCTCAAACCAATGAAACATTCTTTTAAAATGCAAGATGAGGTCCTCACACCACTTAAACATCATTCAAGTGCATCAAAATAAACTAAATCAATCATTATCAACAACTTTAGGATAAAAACATAGTAATCTAACAATGTGTTTGGAAACAATGTTCAGTATAATTCACCTAAAATTCTTCAACTCAACATCATAGAGAACAATGTTCAGTATAACTCACCTAAAGTTCTCCAACTCAACATCATAGAGAACAATGTTTAGTATAACTCACCTAAAGTTCTCCAACTCAACATCATAGAGAACAATGTTTAGTATAACTCACCTAAAGTTCTCAAACTCAACATCATAGAGAACAATGTTTATTATAACTCACCTAAAGTTCTCATACTCAACATCATACAGAACAATGTTTAGTATAACTCACCTAAAGTTCTCAAACTCAACATCATACAGAAAAATGTTTAGTATAATTCACCTAAAGTTCTCCAACTCAACATCATACAGAACAATGTTTAGTATAACTCACCTAAAGTTCTTCAACAACATCATACAGAACAATGTTTAGTATAACTCACCTAAAGTTCTCCAACTCAACATCATACAGAACAATGTTTAGTATAACTCACCTAAAGTTCTCAAACTCAACATCATACAGAAAAATGTTTAGTATAATTCACCTAAAGTTCTCCAACTCAACATCATACAGAACGATGTTTAGTATAACTTACCCAACGTTCTCCAACTCAACATCATACAGAACAATGTTTAGTATAACTTACCTAACGTTCTCCAACTCAACATCATACTGAACAATGTTTAGTATAATTCACCTAAAGTTCTCCAACTCAACATCATACAGAACAATGTTTAGTATAATTCACCTAAAGTTCTCCAACTCAACATCATACAGAACAATGTTTAGTATAATTCACCTAAAGTTCTTCAACTCAACATCATACAGAACAATGTTTAGTATAATTCACCTAAAGTTCTCCAACTCAACATCATACAGAACAATGTTTAGTATAATTCACCTAAAGTTCTTCAACTCAACATCATACAGAACAATGTTTAGTATAACTCACCTAAAGTTCTTCAACAACATCATACAGAACAATGTTTAGTATAACTCACCTAAAGTTCTTCAACAACATCATACAGAACAATGTTTAGTATAACTCACCTAAAGTTCTCCAACTCAACATCATACAGAACAATGTTTAGTATAACTCACCTAAAGTTCTTCAACTCAACATCATACAGAACAATGTTTAGTATAACTCACCTAATGTTCTCCAACTCAACATCATACAGAACAATGTTTAGTACAATTCACCTAAAGTTCTTCAACTCAACATCATACAGAACAATGTTTAGTATGATTCACCTAAAGTTCTCCAACTCAACATCATACAGAACAATGTTTAGTATGAATCACCTAAAGTTCTCCAACTCAACATCATACAGATCAATGTTTAGTATAACTCACCTAAAGTTCTCCAACTCAACATCATACAGAACAATGTTTAGTATGATTCACCTAAAGTTCTCCAACTCAACATCATACAGATCAATGTTTAGTATAACTCACCTAAAGTTCTTCAACTCAACATCATACAGAACAATGTTTAATACAACTTACCCAACACAGAGTCTGAATTAGATGAGGGGTTTATGCCATGTGCTTGTGTACTAGATGTGATTGATGATTTTATTTTACGACCCTGCTGTCCTGGAACTTTGTATGTTTCTCTGCTATTGATAAGTGACATACTGGGTTTAGTGACATGCCTACTGGGGCGAATGTGGTCATACCTTAAAATATACAAAAATTATAGGTGAAAATTAACCAACTTATCTCAATACTCTTTCAAAGAACTGTGAGAGGATAACAAATTGTTAACATGTGGTAAGTATAATCCACGAGAATACCTAAACTGTAAGGTTCAGTCTCTGAATGTTTAATCTATTAATTAAAACTATCCTTATACCATCATTTTGTTTTCAATATCACTGATTACTGTGAATATAAGATGAAACAAATCACATTTCCTTAATGCAAGCCAAACAAAACTTGAACCTAGAATTAGTGTTCTTTTATCTATACATTCTGTTTTTCACTGTGTGGGAGTGCTTATATTGGCTCAATCATTACAAGACTGGGAGATTGTTTAAAGAAGCACACTTATTCCAGTTTCAAGGACGGCTATACTATTGTTTGGCATGTACCAGGTGAATGTGACATATTTACAAACCCAGTACATTAAGAGTAATGTGTAAACCCCAAAACAAAACCACAATATGGATGAAAGATATTTCTAATTCTTCAAATTAGGCTTATTTTAACTCGTCAGTACACAGCTATTGGTCTCTTACTTACAAGTTCAGAAACCAAATTTTATTACAGTACTTAGTTCAAATTAATATGTTCTTTCACACATAGGTTATATAACACTTCTTTCACACTATTTTTAAACATTTGGCGCATGAAATAATTATCATAGTTAGTTTGAAAGAATAATGTTGTTAGTCCTAAACTTTCTAGTGGAAAAAAACAACCATTGCCTTCAAAAGTTAAAAGTTGTAACCTGAATAATTATTGAACACAATAATAAAAATTGGTGTGTGTTTTTCACACTCTCCTTAATTTATTTTTAATAAACACAAGTGCCACACCTACTGGATTTGAATGCTTCCAGGTTTATGTTCAAATTGTATCTTTAAATATTAAGTATTTTATAAGTGCAGCAAACCATACATAAAAACACTTCTTGCATGTGATCCATCTTGTACAAACAAAGTTGTGTGAAGTCACCTTTTAATTCACAATACATATCCATCATTATACCATTATGAAAACAAAACTGAGGACAAAAATGACAATTATAGTTCAACATGCATTTTAATGTGTGATTTCATAATTCTTTTAAATCATCTGGTAAACAACAGATTGAGAAATACTGCCTGTATGAAACTTTCAACAACATTTAGTTGAAGATGTACTGATCCAAACAGGTAAAAACCTATTCATGTTTAAACTTTTACTTGTCATTGAAGACAACATGTAGTGTATACCCATCAAGTCCAGGACTGAGAATTGTAAGACCTTACCTGCAGTTACTGCCGTAAGCACAACACCCTTGTAGATAGTACCTACATATGGTGTCTGGTCTTCCCAACGACCTATCGTGGGAAAAAGTACAGTTGGTTCCCTCTTTACAAACTCCACTTACAAAGTACCTAAAATTACAAAATGAAATATAAATATCATAATAATAAATATAATAGATGAAAATTGGATTTGTGAATTGAACAATATGATTTTTGTTATGACTATATTACAGACAAAAATATTACTAGTCTGTCCAGATAACATGGCCAGTTGATTAAAAAATAATAGCAGAATATCGACTGAATGTCACGTTTATCTTCCTTTTTTACCATTTACACAACATCTGTGGTAAAATCCATCATTTCCTGAAAATATTTTAACATTTAGTTTTCTATAGTAGGTACAATAAGTGTTCACAGCATGTCATTCAATAATATTGTGAGGTTTATTTGTACAGTTGTAAACAAGTAAAGTTCCATAAAGTGGTAAGTTATAAGGGTAAAAAAAATCCAATAATCTGACATATCAGAACTAACAACTTTTGGTGTATATGTTGGCCAAGAGTGGTCTAGTTTACTTACATAAAAAATACACAGAAGTCCATTAATCTAAAATACTGGAACTAACAACTTTTGGTGTATATGCTGTCCAAGGTTGGTCTAGTTTACTTACATAAAAATTATGCAGAAGTCCACTAATCTAACATACTGGAACTAACAACTTTTGGTGTATATGCTGTCCAAGGTTGGTCTAGTTTACTTACATAAAAAATACACAGAAGTACACTAATCTAACATACTGGAACTAACAACTTTTGGTGTATATGCTGGCCAAGAGTGGTCTAGTTTACTTACATAAAAAATACACAGAAGTACACTAATCTAACATACTGGAACTAACAACTTTTGGTGTATATGCTGGCCAAGAGTGGTCTAGTTTACCAACGTATAAAATACACAAAAACGCACAAATTTCAGAAATAAATTCAATATACGTAATGTTTTGAATTTATTGCAAGATTCTCAAAATAAATAAACTCTAGTGTATATTAATATAAACACCAACCTACCATGACCATTCAAATTTCAAACTTTCTAAGATAAACTACCAGGTTTTTAAAATATAGTGTTCAAAGTTGATATCTGTCAAAGTGGTAGAGTTCATTTTATTTCAAATTTAATGTTTTTGAAACATTAACACACCTATCATAAATATATTTGTACAATAATACAGTTACAAGATAGAGTAATATTTTTTCTTAATATCAACTGTTACAAGTCAAAATAAAGTGTAGTTTTCAATTAACAAAAAGTCGTATAAATTCATTTACTTTGTATAATTTTGTATCATGTTTCATACCAAGTCAGTATTACACACCGCTTGTTTCATACCGAATCAGTATTACACACCGCTTGTTTCATACCGAATCAGCATTACACACCGCTTGTTTCATACCGAATCAGTATTACACACCGCTTGTTTCATACCGAATCAGTATTACACACCGCTTGTTTCATACCGAATCAGTATTACACACCGCTTGTTTCATACCGAATCAGTATTACACACCGCTTGTTTCATACCGAATCAGTATTACACACCGCTTGTTTCATACCGAATCAGTATTACACACCGCTTGTTTCATACCGAATCAGTATTACACACCGCTTGTTTTATACCGAATCAGTATTACACACCGCTTGTTTCATACCAAATCAGCATTACACACCGCTTGTTTCATACCAAATCAGCATTACACACCGCTTGTTTCATACCAAATCAGCATTACACACCGCTTGTTTCATACCGAATCAGCATTACACACCGCTTGTTTCATACCGAATCAGCATTACACACCGCTTGTTTCATACCGAATCAGCATTACACACCGCTTGTTTCATACCGAATCAGCATTACACACCGCTTGTTTCATACCGAATCAGCATTACACACTGCTTGTTTCATACCGAATCAGCATTACACACCGCTTGTTTCATACCGAATCAGCATTACACACCGCTTGTTTCATACCGAATCAGTATTACACACCGCTTGTTTCATACCGAATCAGTATTACACACCGCTTGTTTCATACCAAGTCAGTATTACATACCACTTGTTTCATACCGAGTCAGGATTACATACCACTTGTTTCATACTGAGTCAGGATTACATACCACTTGTTTCATACTGAGTCAGTATTACATACCACTTGTTTCATACTGAGTTAGTATTCATTAACTTGTTCATTCTATTAGTCATCACATGCAATTTTAAATTTTGGAAAACATGACAATAGCTGAAACAGATTTATGACCCACATCACCTATCAAAATTAAATATTTTTACTACTTTTTGTTTAGATCAATTTACCTCTAATACATGTAGTTTACTCTAATAATTTGTTCTATTACTTATCTATAATTTTAAATATGTTAAAATATCTAATAAATACTACATTCAAGGAATAATTTGCTACTGTCTACCATCTCCTCTAATTACTCATCCATTCTACATTGACATGTATAGTTTATAACTTGCTCTACCTAATATTACTTAAATTTTGTCTAATTATCTTCAAAGCAGAACAGGGTTGTTTTTTTTAAATCACTCACACCATCAAGACAGTGCTCTACTGCTAGTATACAGAGATTTAGAGAGTGCTTATAGACAGATTGACGGTCTTAAAAGAAGAAATCATCTCTATACAAATTAACAGTCAGTCTCACTTGGAGTACTGTGTACAGTTTTGGTTTCCTTATCTAAAAAAAAGAACTCAATTACTGTATATGGTTTACAGGGAGGTTACTAGGATTTCTGGGATATTACAAGTTACACAAGTACACTAAGACCTCTCAATCCTTTTTTTTTCCAGAAAATATTAGTAAGTGGTGATTTTGTTGAAGTTTAAGATTATCTAAGGGGTTCATAGGATAAAGACTGTAATGTGAAAACAATGAGAAGAACACAAGTTCAAAATTTGGAGAAAAAACAGACAAAGCTAAGGTTAAGATATTTGTATTTTTCAAGCAGAGTGATTAGTTTATGAAATGTGTTGCTGTTAATAGTTGATACTTGTTACACTTTGACAGGGAATCTCAAACAGAATGATTAGTTTATGAAATGTGTTGCTGTTGGTAGTTGATACTTGTTAAACTCTGACAGGGAATCTCAAACAGAGTGATTAGCTTATGGAATGTGTTGCTGTTAATAGTTGATACTTGTTAAACTATGACAGGAAATCTCAAACAGAGTGGTTAGCTTATGGAATGTGTTGCTGTTAATAGTTGATACTTGTAAAACTATGACAGGGAATCTCAAACAGAGTGATTAGCTTATGGAATGAGTTATTGTTAATAGTTGATACTTGTTAAACTATGACAGGAAATCTCAAACAGAGTGGTTAGCTTATGGAATGTGTTGCTGTTAATAGTTGATACTTGTAAAACTATGACAGGGAATCTCAAACAGAGTGATTAGCTTATGGAATGAGTTATTGTTAATAGTTGATACTTGTTAAACTCTGAGAGGGAATCTCAAAGAATGATTAGCTTATGGAATGAGTTATTGTTAATAGTTGATACTTGTTAAACTCTGACAGGGAATCTCAAACAGAGTGATTAGCTTATGGAATGAGTTGTTAATAGTTGATATTTTATAAGAATTTGACTGGGTATATGATTTCTGGAGTAAAAGAGTAGGTTTAAATTTTAGCTTCTTCTCAAGAGAGAATGTTCAAGAAGGACCAATTGTTGTCCATAAAGTATCAACACATTTTCAAAAGTCCCACTAATCCTTTCACAACAGGCTCAGTATAATATAAACAGGTTTGTATGTTAAGTGTTTCCACTATAAGTTTTGATACAGCATGTGTATCTTTACAAAGTAGACTTTTAGTAAACATTACAAGTTTTGTTTTTACACAAAAACCTGATTTTTTAATTAAGTATTTTTACTAACAATTTGTTTTTGAAAATTTCAAGTCTGCTTTGTTACTAGTCTTAGTGTTGTCATTACAAAAAACATTCTCAAAATCTCAAATATTATTTGTGTAACCTCTAAACCTCCTAAATACATCTAAAATGTTTGTTTTCAGTAGACTTCATGTCTGGTCTGTTATTTTCTCTGTCCTAACTATGTTGGGTCTATCAATTCAACCGACTTCATAATCACCAAAAACAAACTATAAAATAAATATAAATTATGCTTTTTTTCAGTCTAGAAAGACTACTACATACCATAAAACAAAAACAAATGGTCAGTCTAAATAGCTTAGACCTCAAAACATTATATATTTCTATATATTTATTATTTTTATTACATTGACCTTCCAGTCAATATAATGGCTAGCATCACAGAAGTTACTTTAACAAAGCACATATTCATTCATGTTACCATAATCAAGAATATAAAACTGGCATAAGTTATCAATATTACTTTTATTAAGTCTTTTATTCATATTATTATATATATATATAAATAGCTGAATATACATTTTCAGTTTTCTGTATTTCAAAGGTTTAATCTGAATAATTTATGATACCGAAATATTAAAAATATGTAATGCCGTAACAGTTATTAATATTGAGACGATACAAGAAAGATTATCCCATATTCTTAGTGTGTCATAATTCTGGAAATATGGAGGCTCATAAATAGCTCTTTAAAGCCTATATTCAAATAGGATTCCTCGCACACACACATACATACATACATATGCACACACAATAAGCTCATGTGTATCATTTTTCATCCAACCTATGTACACAAAATAGTTTTGATTGGATGATTACTCAGTAATTTGCCTTATTTTTAATTAGTACATCTAAATAAAAATCTACAAATCAGAACTAATGTCACTGTTGATGTAGACCTATCAGCTAATGTGATAAAAATACTTTACTGGTCATTCCTTCAAAAAACAAACAAAAGAACTCCTGAAGATAGATTAAGTGAATATAGAGATATAAACAACTTCTAGTTATGAACTAAGTAAATATAGGGGTATAAACAACTTCTAGTTATGAACTAAGTAAATATAGGGGTATAAACAACTTCTAGTTATGAACTAAGTAAATATAGGGGTATAAACAACTTCTAGTTATGAACTAAGTAAATATAGGGGTATAAACAACTTCTAGTTATGAACTAAGTAAATATAGAGGTATAAACAACTTCTAGTTATGAACTAAGTAAATATAGAGGTATAAACAACTTCTAGTTGTGAACTAAGTAAATATAGAGGTATAAACAACTTCTAGTTGTGAACTAAGTAAATATAGAGGTATAAACAACTTCTAGTTATGAACTAAGTAAATATAGCGGTATAAACAACTTCTAGTTATGAACTAAGTAAATATAGAGGTATAAACAACTTCTAGTTGTGAACTAAGTAAATATAGAGGTATAAACAACTTCTAGTTGTGAACTAAGTAAATATAGAGGTATAAACAACTTCTAGTTGTGAACTAAGTAAATATAGAGGTATAAACAACTTCTAGTTATGAACTAAGTAAATATAGAAGTATAAACAACTTCTAGTTATGAACTAAGTAAATATAAAGGTATAAACAACTTCTAGTTATGAACTTTGTACTCCAGAGCTTGCAGTAGGTTGCTTAGTCTAAAGTTTGTATGTAGAGAATGTGAGGTAATGCTTAAGTTTTATACATATATATACATTTGAAATAACAAAAATCATAATACATGAAAATCACAGAATTCCACCACAATTTATTAAACTTAGTAACTAAGCAGGTTCTTATTTGATATTCTAGTTTGTTAATATTGGTAATTTGAATTCCTAATTCATAAGATACTATAGACTTAATATTTTGACATCACAAACATCTAATTTGAACCAGTGCTGCATTCAATACACTGCATGACTCACTAAAACCAATGTTAAGGAACATGTTTTTAATATTTATTTTTAAATTGAGAAATTAAATAATGTACAATCCTTAAATTTTAATTATAATTGACAGTTTGATACCAAACATGTTGGCATACATTCATAAAATAGTGGTTCAATCACATTTAGAATGCAAGTCTACAATGCAATGACATGGCCTTAAGACCTGTGACCCTTCGTGATTGGGTCAACCATTAGTTAGCTGGGGTAAGTTTAGGGATACGTAGCAGACCAACAGCCCAGGACAAGTAAGAAATGCAATAAGAACAGTTGCAAAGATGACAAAGTTATATAATGGAGCTAGTGCCTTTATAATGAGCATGTTCAACTGTTGATTTTCATATTTGATGACAACATGGTGATATATTAGTTTCAACATGCTTAAACTGTTTAAATCTAAAAACAGAAAAGTAATTAACAGAAATCATCAAATTATTTGTTTTCTATGAAAATCAACATTGATATACGGTTTATTTCTTTATTCAAAAACTCTACAACTGAAATACTGTATCAATTCATCTTTGGTCACATGCAAGTTATTCTTATAATATTTAATTACATATGAGTTGGTTCATATACTGCTTGGCAATTACTTTCAATATTCACATTTTCACCATTTTATTGGTTTTATATTTGTGGCTAACACTAACAGGTCTTGAGCAAAATGTTGTGCACATGCTGTTTTGTCAGTAAACAAGATGAATGCCCATAATATGGGGAAGTAGATACATTTTTCTCCTCAAAATTACCTATAAATAATTGTTATATAAGCATGTTTTAGTTACAATCTGGAAACATTTTTCACGTATATTTGGGCATCCTCTTAAGCACTGCTCGATTTGACTTCTATATTTTATTAAAACTATGTTCAAATTTTCTTCTTGAATAATTCTTATAGATTGAAAGATGCAAAAACTGATACTGAAAGACATATTTCTACTTGATCAACAGTATGACCCCAAATATTATTATGAATTTTGAGGTACTTCTCAAATTTCTTTTTGGTTTTGGTCCACTGATCTGAAGAATCAAGCTTTAATTTTGATACTCACAAAACTGAAAACATGTTGGTTCTTGTAGAGTTCTAGCTGAAGGTTCAGAGTAGATAAAATTTGGTAAAGCATAAACTTCTCCTTGACAACCAAGCAAATAAAATGGAGAATTTTTGCCAATGACAAAAAATTTTGCACCAACGAAAACAAGCAACAGGCACACACATTCCTGACTCAATTTTATTACTCATCGCAATCTCTATGAACTTACCCTCAAATCTAACTGTATTCCCACAGTAATGCATTATCTATTTATATATAAATACATATTGCTACAAGAGTGTTTAAAAGACAAACCTAATTATCACAGCAAGAAGTGCTATCATTTCAGGTAAGTTGCATGTCAATTGGTACCACAATGTTCGAGATATGGATGTGAAACATTTTTTCTGTATATATTATATATTTAAATATGGCTAGTATGGATAGAGAAAGCACTAATAGAAGAACGAACAACCTTACAAAAAAGAAACATTGATTCAATTAAAAAACCTAAAACAAGACAAAAACTTTAAAATTCTAAAAGCAGATAAAGGTAACGCTATAGTTATAATCAACATGAATGAATACATACAAAAAATGACAAACATTCTATCAGACACAAACAAATTTAAACCAATACACACAAATCCAACAAGATACACGAAACACAACTAAACAAAATACTAAAAAAATAAAAAAAAGCCAACACAATTTCACAAACACTTTATTCCTACCTACGTAAAACCAGAAATCCACCAAAAAATCACCCATACTGGACTACACATTCCTTGGGACTCAGCACATGAAACAAAACAAAAACTCAACATACTAAGAAACCAAATAAATACAGCCATTAAACTATGCTCGCCAGATAAAATTAACAATGAATTAGACAAAATAAAACAATACTTCATCAACATCAACAAGTTTCCTCCACAAACCGTAGAAACCATTATACGCACACACCTAGACAGAAAGCAAAATCAACCAACAAAAGTAAATATATCTCATGAATCAAAAAATCACGAAACCATATACTGCTGCATACCATATATTCCTGACATCAGCAGAAAAATGACCAACATTTGGCAAAAACTAGTAACAAAATATGACATTCCAGTTAATACCAAATTTATTCAAAAACCAGGCACAAAACTGAGGTCTATACTATGTAAAAACTACACTGACAAACACCACACCAACATTATTTATAAAATACAATGTGATAACTGCCACAACTTCTATATTGAGAAACAAGTAGAAAAATGGAAACCAGATTCAAAGAACATAAAAAGTCACCTTCACACGTTTTCGAACACTACAAGTCAAATAAACACAACATAACTATAAAAAACACTCAAAATACTAAATAAAGAAACAAACATAAACAAATGCAAAATTAAAGAAGCCTTATTTATACAACAGCTCAATCCCAAAAAAAACCAATATAAATGAAAACCTTTATACCTATATTAATAGATATATCCAACATCTAAACATGACCTCGAAATTCCTACACTCAATTACACAACTGTCTTCAAGCATGTGGTCAGCGACCGTCAGTAACCCTTTCTTTCTTTGTGAACCTGACAATGACTGAAGAAGGTCGAAACATTGTTTACTCCTCTATTAGGGCTTTCTCCAACCATTTTTAAATGTATAATTTTCTCTGCAAGTCGGTTTTCTCATCATCAAGAATTGTCTGTATATAGTTGTTAGGTACACATTGTTTCCTTACAACTTAATATGAGAGTATTATTCAGCTTAATTTGTTAGGTACACATTGTTTCCTTACAACTTAATATGAGAGTATTATTCAGCTTAATTTGTTAGGTACACATTGTTTCCTTACAACTTAATGAGAGTATTATTCAGCTTAATTTGTGTGAACATTGAAATTATAGCAAGTTCAGTTACAAAACTGTGTCATTTGTTATGTACTTCAGTTGAAGTTATGTTACTTGAATCTTCTGAATTTTGCTCATTGCTTTAAATAAGTACTGTTACAACATAATATCTGAGTCTCAATCAGGCAGTACATATATACAGACAATTAAGTTAGTACATGTAAGTTAGTGATATGTATATATAGTCAAATAAACCTAGTGTGTGTGTGTAAGTTAACCACAACAAGTGTATAGTGGAGACTTATAAAATGTAATTATTGCAGACTGTATTGTAATAACAGAGTAGAGAAGAAGAATTTGTCTTGTCAATTGGGTTCTAAAGTAGCTGAACCAGCCTGTATAAGAGAGAATTATTCAAAGCTCTAGATACAGCTGTGGTAACGAATGGAGTAACATAATTGAATTTATCATCGATTATATTGTGATAACAGAGTAAAGAAAAATACTATCGTTAGTTGGTTTCTAAAGTAACTGAATCAACCTATGTGGGATTTTGACAAGAAAGGAACAATTACTTAAAGCTCTGGATACAACTGTGTTAACTGTGTTACAAAAATTTCTATACATTTGACTTTTAAAACGAGTAGATATTGTGTTGTGTCCATTTAATGTTAAAATGTAATGCCAAAAAGTCATAAACACACCAACCATAAAGAATTTGACTTCCATAAAATTGAAAACAGCAAGTTTCTACAGGCTAAGCACTAGCCTACTGATGAATGATAGTCACTAGTCCAAATGGAGTACAGACTGAAAAAATATGATGCACAGACCTGAAACAGAAAACGAAAAACCATAATCACAACTTCCATCACACCTAGTAACCACATACTCTTGTTCCTAACTTCTGCTAATTTCTGGTTATGGAGTTCCGAAATATGCGTTTGTTGCAAGAAATCATTCCAGAACTGAAGAATTTCACTGAAACAAGAGGTTATGTCGATTTTTTTTTAACAGTCAAAATTAACAAAACTTCAGTAGATTCCATAGTCAAAATTAACAAAACTTCATACCAGTGGATTCCATAGTCAAAATTTAGAAGATTTACTCTACAAAATTACATACTTAATAATTAATGAAAAGCAATAATAATACCTGTTAACTGACCCTTTGCATCACACAACAGTCTCATTGGAACAATGGTAATAAAATATTCATGACTGATAAAATAATTGCTTTACCTGGTAACCTAAGACATTGCATGAAACTTTGGACAAGCCAAGATTAAATGTAATCCTAATGAAAGGCTTCAATTTAAAATCCAAATGCATATTGATAACTGAAATAAAAAACTGTCATGAACCACATGTTCAAAATCAAGTATTAACTTGCATATTTACCTATTAAAGTATTTTGTAGTCACCATCAACAGAAATGTACCTATTACAATGTAAAGCAAACTGTTGTCAACATATAGTCTGCCTACAACTGTATCATTTTTATATGTTTTTGGCTGAATAACACCACATACACACACATATATATATGAATTAAGTAATACAGACTCAACAGTTTATTGTAAGACTTGGTTTCTCAAATTCAATGACTAAACTACGTTTACTAACTGGTTTAAAGTTTAGTTTGTTTTCAAATAGAAAATGCTTCTAGACACCAAAAAAAAACTCCAAGGCCAAAGTATAGCTTCAAGAAAGCTGTTGTTTCATGTATAGCTCTTTCTCTCTCTCTCTTTGTCAAAAATTGGCCATTGAAGGCCTGGAAGGGTCTTGTGCATTTGACCTCTTCTTCACTCAATATATCTCTGACAATTATTGGTCAAGCAACAAATTGCTAATACCCTATTTTTGGTTCTACATTTGCCCATTTATCTCTGCAAATTAGCAAAGGAAAGTGTAGCAATCATGGCATCCTTATTATAGCTGATTTACAACTCATGGAAGTACAACTGCCTTGAATCAAACCTTGCAAACTTAGCATGTAATAGTACTGTAGAATTTTTCATTTCTTATTTGGAGTACAGTAATTTAGCACTTTTTTAAGAGAGATTTATATGTTAGCAGCTGCAATTCCACTCTGACAATTTCCATTGCCAGGAGCTATAATTATTTGGAATTCTCTGATTTTATGTGCTATGATATTTAACACCACTATCAAATACAGCAGTAATTGAAATAACTGTCATCATAGAATAGGTGTTACAGTGGAATTCCTACGTTATTCCAACAATTAATGTAATGTTTTTTCTGTGATTCACTATGCACACTGGAAAATTTTTTATGTTGCAGGTTAGTCCTATAGACTATTACTAACAGTAACACACAAACTGTGTATACTGAATTTATATCCCTACTACACAACTAAACCTTAAAGCAAATATTTAATTTAAACCTAATACCTGAATGAATGTTACTGTTGCATTTGAATAAAACAATTATTCTTTACTTTTATCATAAGTAACTATATATACAGTACAACAATAATTAGCCATGCTGTCATTACTGTTAGCTTTAGAAGTAACACTGGACCCAAACATATTCCAGTCACTCTTAATTACAAATGAAACACAGCAACATGTGCATGCACCCAACTGTTCGGTACATAACCTGGTTTTAACGATAAATAAAATAGCAACGTTAGGTGTTACTAGTTACAATTCGTAACATAATGTTAAGTTGTAGTTAACAATGAGCCACTTATAAAATAATTTACTATTACATTAAATATGCTTAAGTGTGTTTATATAATTCTCCACATTACCAGATTCATTTGCTAAAATTCTGAGTTAAATTACATGTAAAGAGAAAAACCTATATTACTTACCGACATAAAACACTGCCAGTTCCACCCTCCGCCATACTGATTTTCAAGATATTACTTATATATTATAGAGGGAGCCGTCAAATATATTAAATAATATATTTTATATAAAACCTAATAACGAAATCCAAGCTTCTGTGATGACGAGAACTCATAATTATGCAATCACAATTGTCCCCCTTTAGGACAGTGTCAACTGTAAGGTCTTCCAACAATAAAATCCGGGACTCAGTTCTTCGTTGTAGCCACAAAAGATAAAGCCGAGTGTGACATTGCTCTAAAACAAACAAACAAAATAATCAACATTTTCACATTCGTTAAATTTTCTCTTCCTTTTTTTTCATTGTCATTCATCGCAACCCTTTCTTTTTGCAAAGTTGAAATTAAAACATTATAAAGAAAGGCTAGTATTTGGGGTTAGCGATTATTTGGCTTATTTCTCCAAGCCCGTTTCCTTGGCTGTAGTTTCGCTAGATAGTAGATAAGGACAGTGGGAATCTCGCTCACCTATTCATTAATTAGATAACGAGACATTTGGCTATCGCTATTTCAAATTACCCAGTTTGACGTTAGGGTTGACAGATGCTGGATGTTGTTTAACATGAATGGGGACGTGATACGGGGAGACTCTGATGGAGTCGACAATTCCTACCAAGTGAGATGTTCTTCATTATTCGCTTACCATATGATGTCCAGCGTGTAGAAGATTGTTCGCCTACATAAAAATTCCTCGAAATATTTGGACGTGATGTCTAAGACTGCTTGTACCTCTGTGTTTTCAGACAGCCAGGCATCACAGATACCTATTGGGAGACCGTGAAATGCAACGGAAAATGCACCTTTTAGATCTTTATTTGAGGTGCTAGATTTTCATACTTTGACACCTTTGACTCGTATGCTTATTTTAACGAGTCACACATAAGTTCGAAGCAAACCGTCACGTCAACGACAACAGCTTTATTATCACGGTGGAAGATAAGATCAGGTCACCGACGTTCTCCGTTTTCTGTCTCAAAAGTAGATTCTTGAAGAACCTTTCATCCTTTATAAGAGGCCTCTTTTACCAAATGGTCACGGATTTTATTGTGACGACGTATTCTCATCGACTTCAGTTTAGAACATCGACCGCTGAGATGGCATATGGTTTCTTTCGTTACTGTACAGCCCCGACATTTGGCAAATTCCTTGTTCTTAATGAGGTTACCTCTGCTGAGGGCCTCCTTTGTAGGCTATACACTTGCCCTTAGAGCCAGACACTTCGCTCATTGGTGGGCTTTCATGCCAACTGGTTTAGATAACCAGTGGTTGGCAGATCTTGAGCCTTTGAAAAGCTCTACACCATGCCCTTGCAAGGCTAGTCTTTCCCAGTTTTTTCTTCCCATATCTCTCCAATTAGAATGATATGTTTCAGATCCCTGTTCAAGCTTAGGGATCAGAAGTCTGGTTTTCATGGCAATACCCTCGATGGCTCCCACAAACCATCTTCTTCTGCTAAGTGAAATGTTACTGGATAAGCAAATGAGTCTTAAATACGTCTTGATATTCAAGGTTGGAATAAGAGACTCCAGCTTCATAATTGCTACACCCCCATTACGGTGACGCGAGTAAAGCAAACAATCGGCCGTGTAGGCCGTAGGTGACATCAATTTATCACAGCTTTTATTATTAAACTTTCTAGTTCTTTTAGCATTTTCGAATTTATTTTGCCCGTTTGAAGTTGGTATAAAAACTTAGGCAGGGCAAATTTACATAACATTTCGACCCTCTGATGTTATTTGAGGGGATTGTTGGAGATATTGTTTATTTACCTCTCAAGGGCTGGTTTCACAGGTTCACTGCAAACCCCTGTCCATGGACAAACATTTGCTCCAAAATATCGGTATGACTGTTCAGGTCCAATTATTGGGAGTGTTTCATCATTGGCTGACCATGGAAGGCAGTCATTAATGGTGATGATCTTATTAGACCCCATAATCAGCATTCTGACACTCTTAGAGATGTTCGGGCTGAGACTGTTGCCCGAATAGTATTCATTCACTACATTTAACATCACCTGGAGGCTGGCATGGTCTTTAGCCAGTATTGCCATATCATCGGCATATGCTAGGGCTGAGACTGGTTCCAGTTTCTCACCCAGCAGTATTCCTCGACCTCGCTCTTTTAGCTTCCACAGAAGAGGGTTCAAGGCGATGTTAAACGGTACAGAAGACATTGGGTCCCCTTGTTTGACACCTTTGAGTAGGGTGATTGGGTTGGTGTTCTGAATACCTACTCGAAAGGTTGTGGTACTTCCATCATTTATATTCTTCACAATCTGAATGTAACGAGGATGAACCTTAAAACTGGTAAGACTGCCTAATAGGTGTTTGTTGCCAACTGTATCAAAAGCTTTACACATGTCTAAGAGAGCCACAGCAAGAGTCCAATGTCGTTTGGCCTTCCTCATGATAGACTGAAGCAGGAAGATATTATCTCTACATCCAGCCTGAGGAATAAATCCACGATGTCTGGGATTTATCTGCACTGTCTGCTCGAGGAGATGTGTCATAATCCTGGAATACAGCCGAAGCACAATGGACGAATTTGTGATAGACCTCCAGTTTCTGAGATCGTGCAGATTACTCTTTTATTTCGGAATGAGCACCAACCTATTAACTTTCATGTATTCAGAAATACGACCTGAAAATTGCCAGAGATTGAATACATTCGTCACAGAAACATCCATACTTGAGACGTTTAAGTAGGAACGGAAGAGTGATGTTATCGGGACCTGCAGCCCATTTCTTGAAGTGTCGCCCTCACTTCATTTAGTGTTATCGGTTCCAGAATATTGGTGTTGTTTGCCCTGGGTGATAGTGGGCATTTGTCAAAACTGACGTTATCATTAGCAACATCATAGACCTGATCATAGTGGTTTTTTACCTCATCTTTACTGAGGCTACATTGGACAGCATACAGGACATCTAGTATCTCCATTTTCTGGAACTTTATAATACGTTCCACTCAGTGTAGAGGTCTCTTAAACGGTTTTCTGGCAGGTTTTGGGTGTTTAATCGGCTACTTCGAAGTTCTTTCATTGTTCCAAGACCTTCTCAATGAGAAAGCTCGTCAACCCATTGTTTAGTCACGGTTTCAACCTTCTGCCATGTTGCTTCATCGAGTCCCTTCTGATCTCTCAACTGATTGAGGTACGAACAGAATTGTTCAGGGAGAAGAATTCCTTCCACAAACTGTACGATATCAACAGGATCTCCGCGACTCATGGTGTTATTTGAATCCACCTGGACAGATGGTTGTACTGCGACCTCAATAAGGTCTCGAATAAGACTTGCTTAGGATCCTTTCCAGGTAGATGTCCTGCACAGAGAAAATTGATGTTCTTACGGCCCAAGTATACTACTTTCACATTCCGAATGGTTCGTATTTCTTCCTTGGACCATACTACTCGGCAGGGGCGCTCCGATGGCACTCTGACTCCTTGAGATAGTATTCTTTCGACATTTCTGATGGTAGGGTGCCGATGTCTCTTATGCTGAGATAAACCCGACCTAGTCTTAAATTTCGTTTCGCAGATCTCGCAGCCGAAGCTGTTAGAATCTGCTGCGAACGTAAATGTTCGTCGATAGGAACATTTCGGAACATGACAAGCGACAGCGTGATGGTTGCTATCATCTTTTCCACAGAATTTACATCGTGCTTGTGCCAACGACTTGTGTTTGTTTGCAAACTTAGAAAAAGCCGTAAACTCGTGTGAAAACAGGTCACATGCCATTTTTCTCACGGGTAGGTCTGCAAACACTGTTGTGTCAACCCGTTCTATACTGATACCTGTTCCTTCTTTTGATTCATAATTGCCGTCCACTGTAGTGTTATGGCTGTCATTTTTCTCGCTAGGAGAGATTATGTAACTTGAGCCTCTACCTTAGTGGTTCGGCGCCTGTCACTAATTGGATAGGTACCATCTAGTGTGGTCGACACTCTTCTCGCAAGGCGAGGTAATATAACTTATGCCATCCACCTGAGTGGTTCGGCTACTACCTTCTGTGGTAGCATGATCAGTTGCACCAGTTTCACTTAGTGTACTTGAACTGGTGTCGGAATAGGTATTTATAACGCCTCTATTCCTGATGTTAGGCTATCACTTCCCTCGTCACCGGGAAGCTACCATCCCCGGTTAGTGCCAAGTAGCTCGGGTTTGGCCACCGCCCTGGCACCCCACGGACCTCAAACCATAGCTTTATCTATTAAACGGCTATCCATATTTTGAAAATGATCTGCTCTGATACAGGGTCGGCCAGGTCCCTGTAAAATGCTAACACAGGGTAGGGCTGCAACCCTCTACTGGGTACCCAAATAGCTGATGAGTTCGGTAAGTCCTCATAACGGTTTGAAGGGTTACCGTCCCTCGTCTGGGGTTTACTTCCCCTGCCTTTAGACACATAGTAGGCGGCGAATTCACCACGTGGGTTTTTAATGTTCTCCTTCACGTGAGGAGGTTTAGTTACAGGCTGTCCTGTATCCAGCAGAACCACCTCCAGAGGAGAGTATTGTGCGATGTTCTACGAGGTTAACAGATTTTTAAGAAAGTCATAGTAACTCCTGTCGTTTACCTGAGCTTGGTTGAATTTCTTCACTTTCACATTTTGAACACTAGGCAGAAATCACACTGCGTCAGCACCGTCCAACGGTTATTAAATTTTGCTTTCTCTTGGGGTGTTTACTAACGAATATTTAAGCTTTAAGCAGTAATCCACGTGTTGAACATTTGATAAATGGACACGAAATCAAACAAGATCATTACATTAATTCGAGCTTGTTAAAAAGAAATTGATAAGATTTTTAAAAGAGGAATAAGACTCCTGGGTCAGACAATATTTCCTCGAGGATTTTAAAGGAGATTAAAGTGAATCAACCACTTATTACTACTTTTGTCAGTCCTTGAATAGTGGACAGATACCAGAAGACTGAATGTTGACTAATGAAACTTTATTTTCCAATGGATGAGATAAAAATTGTTTCAACAACTATCGACCCCTTAGTCTTACATCAGTGATGGGAAAAGTCTTAGAAAATTTGCTTGAAGATGCTTTGAAAAGTTATTTAACAAAGTTTAAAATTTTGTTGTATAGTCGACATGGTTTCACTGAGGGGTAAAAATCTTGTCTCACGAATCTTTTAACTTTGAAAATGTTACCGGTTATGTGGATGAAAGTAACGATTTGATGAATGTGGAATTTCATTAAGCATTTCACAAAGTGTCACATAAAAGACTTGCAAAAGCACTGTTTCTCTAAGTGTGGGGGAAAGTTAACAAATTCAATAAAAGATTGGCTGGATCAATGAAAGTAATGGGTTGTTACAAATGGATTTTAGTCAAACTGGATTAATGCTACTTATTGGGTACTGCATGGATCAGAGCTAGAATCTTTGTTCTGTTTTATTTACATCAATGACACTGAAGAAGGAATAGTCAATAACTTACTTAAATTTGCACATGACATTAATGTCTTGGTAGTTGTTATCTGTGAAGATGCTTCTGCTAATTTACAAAAGGATTTAAATCATTAATGAGTTGGGCAACTAAATAGTAGATGGATTTTAATTATAATAAATGTAAGGTAATGCATGTGGGTTATCATAATTTTAATTATAATTTAAATGAGAATAATCCTATAAACCTAATAGCGTTATGAAGGAAAATGATCTTCATGTAACAGTCGATCAGTCTCTAAAGCCATAAAATAAATGTGTTATTACTAGTGGTAGGAAAAACGGGAATATAGATTGAATCTACAGGTTCTAAAAACTTTATAATTTTATTGTACAGGTTGCTGGTTAGACCATATTTGGAATATGGTGTTCAGTCTTGGGCTCCTTATCTTAGGAATGATAATGAATTGTTTGAAAGGGTTCAGAGAAGGGTCACTAGGATGGTGTCTGGGAGGTAGAGGTTGTCATGTGAGAAGAGGCTGAAATCCAACAAATTATCTTCTTTTCAAAAAGAGGAGTTAGGGGGATCTGATTGAAATGTTTAAGTTAGGGATGGGGATTTGATTGAGATGTGTACATGAGAGGTGAGGATCTGATTGAGGTGTTTAAGTTAGGGATGAGGATTTGATTCAGATGTTTATATGAGAGGTGGGAATTTGATTGAGATGTTTAAGTTAGGGATGGGGATTTGATTGAGATGTGTACATGAGAGATGGGGATCTGATTGAGATGTTTAAGTTAGGGATGGGGATTTGATTGAGATGTGTACATGAGAGGTGAGGATCTGATTGAGGTGTTTAAGTTAGGGATGAGGATTTGATTGAGATGTGTACATGAGAGATAGGGATCTGACTGAGATGTTTAAGATTAGGGATAGGGATTTGGTGAGATGTACATGAGAGGTGAGGATCTGATTGAGGTGTTTAAGTTAGGGATGAGGATTTGATTGAGATGTGTACATGAGAGGTGGGGATCTGATTGACATGTTTAAGTTAGAGGTGGGGATCTGATTGACATGTTTAAGTTAAGGGTGGGGATGTGATTGAGATGTTTAAGTTAGAGGTGGGGATCTGATTGAGGTGTTTAAGATAGGGATCTGATTGTGATGTTTAAGTTAGGGGTGGGGATCTGATTGAGGTGTTTAAGTTACATGTGGGGATCTGATTGAGGTGTTTATGTTATGGGTGGGGATCTGATTGAGATGTTTAAGATTGTAAATGAAATTGATAGTGTTGATGCATCATCTTTTCGCATATTTAACTGTAAAGATAACAAGACTAGAGGACACAAATATAAATTTTGGCAAGGTAGAAATCATCTTCAGTTAAGACAGATTCATTTTTCCTACAGGATGGTTGACCTTTAAACTGGGTTGCCTTCTGATGTTGTAGAGGCAGTAAATTTGAGTTAGAAAAAAAGCTCAATAAGAATATTATTGATAAAAGTTGGCTTTGCATTTTTTATTTATATATTTTTTAATTATTTTGAGCATGATTTAGGGGATATGGAAGCTGGAATGGACTAGAGTGTTAAGACAGCTTTGGACAGGAACAGATTGATAATTGCCCAGAGGGCGAGTACATTTAATTTGTTATCAAATTAAATTTTTTAGCCATTATGCAGCAGTGATATTGGCCATATGGGTCTTATGTCTGACCACTGTTCAACTCTACTGCCCATTATTGTCGTTGTGATAATAATAGCTCACAGTTATCCTGGGTCTCAGCCACCTTCCTTTCAATACTGTCTAGGTCTTATACAAAACGGAGCACCATTGCAGTAGGACAGAAAAGGGGCAGGCTGTAAACACCAGAAAATTAATTGCCTCTAATATCTTATTTAGAGTCTGGTACAAGGCAGCCTAATTAAACACACTTGGGCATTACGTCTTATCGCTATCAGCATATGCATCTGACAATCTGTGGTGATCTCCTGCCATGTTCAAGTACACAAAGGGACACTAACAAGTACTCATAGGTGGTTTCACCACTCAGCTAGAACATTCCTCACAGTAATCCAGGAGCTTGAGGTCAATATGCTGTGGATATCACAGAGCAGGAAGGTCAAAAAGTTTTTTGGTTCAGTCGGTCTTACTTGCTTACAATTAAGTAATAATCATAAAATGTGATTCATACATTTTGTTTGTTGGACAGTACCATTCAATATGTTGAAAAGCAAGGATTGCAAGTCCTTTCAATAAGATGTGTGAAAGTATAGTTGTTTAATTATCATGAGATAGGATGTGGAAGTATCTTTGTTTAATTTTTAGTAAATTATATGAATTGATGCAGAGGTTGAACACACTTCCAACAAACTGTTGTTATAACGTTGTTTTATTGAATTATTTAGTAAGAATAACAAAGTAATTTATTTTTTCTAAACTTGTGAATTTGGCTTCTAGCACAATTTTTTTAACAAACGTTACTTTAACTACTGTAGATCTATTACAATAATAAGGTTTAAAATAATTTTTGATTAAACACGCTCAAGTCATAAATAAAATCATTTACACACGGTCACGGTCCACCTGCTAACCCTGAACCACTCCTGACATTGACCTCATAAACTCACCGAATACTCACAAACTTGAGTTCAATTAACCCTGATTGTCGTATTTATAATTAGTATGGTCTTTTGTCTCAATATCTTTACATCATTATAATTATAATTAGCAGATCTCTCTAGTAAGCACTTAAACCATAACACCAAAAATATAGTTTACAACACGATTCATGTTGTGGTGAGGTTTGAACAATTTTCTGTCAGTATGTTACTTATTTCTAAATTTAAGATGTAGTTCGCTAGTAATATATTCTAAACTGAATGATTCTTACTAGGCCTGACATATTCTTTATTTTGTTATATTTATATACAAAATACCAGTCATTTCGCATCCTTATTTACATTTGAAGTTACGTAATTTTAAGCAAATCGCTTCATTCTATAAAATCATTTTTATAGTTTTATAAATTTCCAAAATTAATCTCTGCATCTTGTTAAATTTGATACACATTTTTTAGCAAGCTTCTCAACTGCTTATTTATAATAATGTTTGAGATCAACGTGAAAAATTACGTAAATACCAGATGACAATTAACTTTATCTTTGACCTAACTTTGCAAAGAGAAACGAAAGGTAAAATGCATGAAAATATTACTTGTTTGTAAGCCTTACTCCGTATTTTAAACATTGTAATTCTCTTTCAAAGTTGCACACACATTTTAAAAATAAATCTTTATTTACATATATGTGAACAAATAGAGCTCCTTTATTTAAGCCAATACTGTCAGAGTAAGATATTACAAACAAATACATTTTGTCTAAACCGGCGGTTCTTAACCTTGTTGGAGGTACTGAACCAGACCAGTGGTTCTTAACCTTGTTGGAGGTACTGAACCAGACCAGTGGTTCTTAACTTTGTTGGAGGTACTGAACCCCTGAAGTTTCGTACTTGCATTCACTGAACCCTTCGTAATTGGAAAAATAAAATATTTTTTTTTAATTCAAAAAATAAGTAGATATTTTATTAGTGCACAAAATGAACCATGCAGGAGTTGCACACAATATCACTGTGTTCAAAGAACAAAACCAACAAAACATGAATTTCACACAAAAACAATAACTCGATTAATGGTTACTGCAAATCAATGTGACTTTTGCTGTTGCCTTTCAGACACAAGTTCAGAAATGCGCGGTTTCACCTTGACAAGTATCACTCTCATATCATTTTCGCAACAAAGTCTGTTCCTTTTCTTCACCAAAACGTTGAGAGCGTTGTTGTTCTGAAAAGTTGCTGTTGAACCTGGCTCTGCTAAAGTTCAACGATTTCGTCGAGGTATTCATCATTGACATCTGCTGTCGCAACACTAAACGTGAACGGCTGTCTCACCCATGCTGGATATGACTCTCTGGTGGGGAAGTATCCGTCGAAAACTTTGGGAGCTCATCTAAGTGCATGGCAATTGCTTTCTTCAGTTCCCCGGGTACAGGAATGTCTCCGATTTCAGACACATCTTCGATCTTACTTACACAGTCGTCCAGCAGGGGAATGTTTGCGAAGTTATCATTCTCTGTTTGTCGTTTCGATAACAGTATCTTTTTTTGAAAAGCCTTCAGGTTTTCTTCTGCTTCAATGATGTTGACTCCACCGCCCTACATCTGTTGATTGAGAGCATTGAAGATATCGGCCATGTACGCCAAAATGAGAATGAACTCGAATTTGTCGAAGTAATCTGCATGACAATGTTGGTGCTCTCGCCAAAACAGGGCTAATTCCATATGCATGGCAAAAACACGATTCAGCACCTTTCCCCGGGATAACCACCGAACATTACAATGGTACACAAGTACCTCGAATTCAGAGCCCATTTCATTACACAGCTCTTTAAAGATGCGGTGCTTCAGGGCACTATTTCGCACAAAGTTCACACATTCCACTACAATTTTTAATACTTCTGCCAGTTTTGAAGGCAAGATTTTTGTTGCCAACGCATGCCTGTGGAGAACACAGTGTGTTACGATGATGTGTGGTGCATCGGCTTTCACCAGCGCACCAAAACCAGAGTTTCGCCCCAGCATAACTGGAGCTCCATCCGAAAAAACTGCAGAAACCATATCCCACGAAAGAACGTTGTCTCTGATGTCAAGAAAACCCACCTGTAGAGAAATATATATGTAAAAACGGTTCGTTTTTACATATATATCGTTGTCTCTGAGGAAGTCATCCACAAGTTTCTTCACGTCGGCTGCCTTAGTTTTTGTTGTAAGAGGCTTACAAAATTAAAAACTCTTCTTTTATCTCGTTGTTCTTCACATTGCACATGAATACAACAAGCCGGCTTGCATTGGAAACGTCGGTGGTCTTATCGAGTTGAAGGCTGAATTTTGCTGGGCTTGAAATCAGATCTGCAACTACACCCTTGTGCAAATTAATTGAAACAAATAATCATTTTACAATATTTTCAGTATGGCGGCCGGTGTAGGCTCGCTGGACCCGCTGATTTTCTTTAATAGTCATTTTTCCACACAGACGGCGTTATTACTGTTTTCCAGTACGATTGATCTATTTTGCGGATAAATGACGAAATTTTGAGGAATATTATGTCATTCGAAATTGCGTTAGTAAGGCAAGGAGACCAGTCAAAAAACAACTTCTTACCAACTCAATGAAGAAAAAACGGTATCATTGAGGTCTGAAATACAAAAACTGGGTGCAAGAACAATGGAGAAAGGTGTTATTTAATGACGAGACTCATTTCTCCATACAGGGTCAAATAAGTCTGCATGTTCGCAGATCGTCAGGTGAGAAACTTCGAGAATCTCACATCAATCAGTTAATAAAAAAATCCCTTGAAGAAGTTTTGAGGCAACTTCAACGCAGCTGGTTTTACGAGTGCTTCACCAATGGTGTGTGGTTTGCACTGCTTCGTGATCAAGTATACAACTTTATACAATGATGTAAGGATTGGTTTGTCGATGGGTACAATGCCGAGAACAGGCAAAGTAGCCTTTTCATCGAACCTGACTCTCTTTACCTTGAATTCAGCAAGTGTTGTGTTCTTGTATTTCTCATCTCCATGCAGCTTTAGGGCGTGTTCTCTTAGTTTTGCCAGTGCTAGACTAGAATTGCTCAACTTGGTATTGCAAATCATGCATTGAGGATGCTGACTCCCATCATGTTCCGTTATACACGTGAATCCATATTGTACGTATTCGTCTGACAACTTTCTGTTATGGCTTGACAGTTAGTATGAAGGGATTGAAATATTAGTAAACAAATCATGGTAGGAATGTCATTATATACTGCAGCATTAAGATTTCCCTTCACTGGAACTAAAGAGCCCAAACTATGAAAAACAGCCCCAGACCTTTATTCTTCCTCTACAAAACTTTACAGTTGGCACTATGCATTCAGGCAGGTAGCATACTCCTGGCATCTGCCAAACCCAGATTCATCCAACAGATAGTGAAGAGTGATACATCACTCCAGAGTCCTATGGCAGTGTGCATTACACCACTCCAACCCAAATTTAGTATTGCACATAATGATCTTAGTCTCGTGAAAACTCATTTCATGAAGCTCCCGACGAACAGTTCTTGTGCTGACGTTGCTTTCAGAGGCAGTTTGGAACTCGGTAGTGAGTGTTGCAACTGTGGACAGATGATATTTACGCGCTACACGCTTCAGCACTCGATAGTCCCGTTCTGTAAGCGTGTGTGGCCTACCGCTTCGTGGCTGAGCTGTTGTTGCTTTTAGACGTTTCCAATTCACAATAACAGCACTTATAGTTGACCAGAACAGCTCTAGCAGGGCAGAGATTTGACAAACTGAGTTGTTAGAAAGGTGGTACCCTATGACTGTGCAACATTAAAAGCCACCGAGCTCTTCACTATGATCCATTCTAGTGCCAATTTTATCTATAGAGATTGTATGGCTGTATGCTTGATTTTATACACATGTTAGCAATAGGTGGCTGTAATAACAGAATCCACTAATTAGAAGGTGTCCACATACTTTTGGCCATGTTGTGTATATATATATATGTGTGTGTGTGTGTGTGTGTGTGTGTGTGTGTGCGTGACTGTTTGTGTGTATGCATGTTTTAGAGATATTCAAGAGTCAAAACTTATGCCATCCCCCATCAATGAAGATACAGAAGACCTATTCCCCCGGATTTGCACCTTTGCTTTGCATAAAGATATTTCTTCACACATTTTACATCAGTATATTTACTGAACTGGTTGCTTGTTGGTCAACCCTACCCATGTTTTGAGTGAGTTTTTACCAACAAATAAGAATATTTTATGTTTGTAAAAACGGTTCGGCATCGGGCAAAAGCTTCTTTTCGTTTCCGTGCAAGGAGAAGGAACCAGCAAGGTGGCGACAGTGGGTGTGGATGGTCAATAGAAAGATTTGGACTCCTTTACACCATGCAAAGCTTTGTCAAGATCACTTTGAACGCTCATGTTTTGTGTTGGATCCCACTGTTTTGGATCCCGTGGGTTTCAAGCCAGGCAGGTTGAGACTGAAAAAACCATCGGCAGTTAGACAGGATTGTCCCCACCATCTTTCCTCGTGTAGAGCTGAGGACTGATCTCAGCCTGCAGCATACAGGTTCCACCCCTCTGAAGCCATCCCTTGTCATCACGAAAAAAACAAACTTGAAGGTATGTGTGCAGTATAAAGCGATAAACAATAACTAGTATAATATAATAATTTAAAAAGTACAGGTTTTTGAATAATGTAACTAGACATGCACATTTCACATTTATGGGCGTGTTTTGCATTTGTGGAACCTGAAAGCCAGTGAAACCTTGATTTCCTAGTCTAGACAGTGGACAAATCTATCCCAAATAGAGTATACTCCAAGTTTAAAAGCTGGTAGATCATTCTGTAGATGTTTTTGTATCATTTTTATATATGGAAAAGTTTGAAGAATTCCATTTTTCAAATTTAACATTTCAAGATAAATTGAAATAAGACTATGTCTTGAACATGTTGAAGTAATCAAGTACATGTTATGTATTTAAAAACATTGTAGACTTGTAAACAATCAAATATAAACTCCATAACATATTTCCATAACTCATCATAATAATCTTAACACAGTACTTTGACATTGTCATATTAAATGTAAATCTCATAAAGCATGTTGTTTTAATATATAATCTTATTTCTTCAGTATCACTCACAGTTCTGGAACTGTCCTCATCACTAGAACTTGTCAGATCTGTGTCAAAAGTAACTGTTCTAGGTTTGTTCAGAGTAGGTTCGAATTGATATGACGCTACTCGACATTGTTCAGAACACAAATTCAAAACAGACTCTGCCTCTGTTTCTCCATATGCACTGGCCATGTTTATTAACATTCAACAAGCTGGCGTTGGCAGATTGTTTGGCAACGTCACAGTACTTTTCCTGATGGCAAATGTAAAAACTAAAACGTTCGAATTGCCGCTCAGAAAGGACTCTTTCTGCACCAAGTTCTATGTTTCATTTGTTAGCACATATGTTTTATAAAAAATGTGAACCTGCAAAATTAATCAGCATGAGTAGTTCTTTTGACTGCAAAGTTTTCTTTTTTCTGTAAAATTCACCTTTAAGCACAAAGCTACATAAAAGGGCTATCTGTGCTCTGCCCAATATGGGTATCGAAACCCAGTTTCTAGCAATGTAAGTTTGCAGATATACCGCTGTGCCACTGGGGGAATGCAAAGACATTAATCGTCACAAATTTATTTTCCTTGATTCTGCTTGATTTATGAACAGTAGCTTAATAAAAGAAAACTTCTGAGGTCAAGTCTTGGACTATTAAATACTTACGACATGCATTTCACAGTCAAAGTGAAACAAAACAGGACATGAACAATGTGACTAAGCCCAAGGAGAACGTGATAATTTTATCTGTTTCATGTAATTACTGGTAAAATATGACCATCTTCTTGAAAAGCTGATCAAAGGACCAAAGGGTCAATTAAAAAATATTAACCATAAGGTTCAACATAAACTGATTTGTCCCATTAAAGTTGGTTTGGTTTGAATTTACGCACAAAGCTACACGAGGGCTATCTGCGCTAGCCGTCCCGAATTTTGCAGTGTAAGGTTAGAGAGAAGGCAGCCAGTCATCACCACCAACCGCCAACTCTTGGACTACTCTTTTACCAACGAATAGCGAGATTGACTGTCACATTATAACGCCCCCACGGCTGAAAAGGCAAACATGTTTGATGTGATAGGGATTCGAACCCGCGACTCTCAGATTACAAGTCGAGTGCCTTAACCACCTGGTCATTTATTGAAGCAGCCTCTTTTTGTTTCCATTGTTTTAAACGTAACTCTGGACATTTCCAAAGTTGGGCAGTTGTGTAAAATGTATTATTATTGAAAGTGATGAAAATGACAAACCAAAGGCTCTAAAAACGAATCATTTTTAGATTTCTTTAAAGTTAAGGGCCATTTTGATACAAATTTTAATGAAAAGTTTTTCATTTCTAGGTGTTGTGGTCAAGGTTACGAAGGTGCTAGTAATATGATAGGAATATACAGTGAGGTGAAGGGGAGAATAATCAAAGTCCAACATAGTTTGTGTCCCTAAATTTACTAGTTAATGATGCAGGGACAGACATGGCCCAGTTATATATTGTTGTTCAAAGAGTGTACGTTTGTGTTTTTCGGACCAAGTATTAAAAGATAGGACATGTTGATGACTCTAATTTCCAAATATGGTATTCAGCAAGGATTAACTTCTAAAAGTCTAAACCCAACTATATGGGCTGGATGTCTTGAAGTGTTGCTGTTCAAAAAGCTTTGGTAAAAATACTTTTGTGCAGCTCAAAATCATGCGAGCACAACAAAACCATGACACTCACAAAACCCCTCAACATTTAGATTTCCAGATCAAAATTTTGCAGCAAAAAACTTTAGTGTTGGAAATAGCTAATCTGGCTGAAGCTGCAGAGCTGTTAAGGACGTATTTGGAAGAAACCAGTTTGGATATCTGAAATAAGAAGCCTCAAACACAGGGAGATGCTGTGCAGTTCTCCCTAAATCTGGAATGACCAAGACCTGTGAAGCTACATTTGGATGAAGACAAAGATTTACAAATCCAGAAAGTTTGTTCCGAGTAAGAATTGAAACCTTGGAAATCATCATAAATCAGTATAACTCTCGTTCACGAAGTTGTCTCTATCTTGTCTGTGTTACAGAACATCTAACACAACACCTGCTTAAGGAAGCAACATTTGACATAGCACCTGTTTAGGGAAGCAACAATATTTCACACAACACCTTCTTGAGGTGAGGGTTGCGGGGTCCAATCCCCATTACACCAAACATGTTCACCCTTTCAACCATGGGGGCATTACAAAGTAATGGTTAATGCCACTTTTTGTTGGTAAAAGAGTAGCCCAAGAGTTGGCGGTAGGTGGTGATGACTAGCTGCCTTCCTTCTATTCTTAAACTGGAAAATTAGGGATGGCTAGTGTAGATAGTCGTCGTGTAGATTTGCGCAAAATTCAAAGCAAACCAAACCTGCTTGAGGAAGCAACAATATTTACCAGCATGTATCACAACCAGCCAATGAAGGATGAAATCAACAAAGTTTCTACCATCAGAAAACTTGCTAATTTATTGTCCATAGAGAACCATTCTTCATTTGAGAATTTTTCTTAGCACTTCTGGGAAGGTAAAATCACATTGGCAGTGGGTATTTTTACCTAACTGCCTCCCCATTAGTCTATCATTTCAAAAATACAATGATTATGCAGAGACAAAGCTTATCCACCTGTGCCTAAATTTCAAACTAAAACAAACTGTTCATGTTTTTTAAACCACTGAACTGTTCACACAAATGTTGGCAAGATTCCTGTTTGCAGATGATCAAAGTCTTACTTACTGGGCCAATAGTAATCTTTAGGACAACAATAACAGATTTGACACAGTATTAGAAATACAGCATGGAAATTGAAATTCTAAAGAATGAAATAACGGTTGATATCAGTATCAACAATCCCACCTTGATGCAAAGAATGAAATAACAGTTCATACGGGCATAAACAATACTACCTTGACTCAAAGAATGAAATAACAGTCATATGGGCATCAACAATACCACCTTGACTCAAAGAATGAAATAACAGTTCATATAGGCATCAACAATACCACCTTGACTCAAAGAATGAAATAACAGTTCATATGGGCATCAACAATACTACCTTGACTGAAAGAATGAAATAACAGTTCATATGGGCATCAACAATACCACCTTGACTGAAAGAATGAAATAACAGTTCATATGGGCATCAACAATACCACCTTCACTCAAAGAATGAAATAACAATTCATAATGGCATCAACAATACTACCTTGACTCAAAGAATGAAATAACAGTTCATATGGGCATCAACAATACCACCTTGACTGAAAGAATGAAATAACAGTTCATATGGGCATCAACAATACCACCTTGACTGAAAGAATGAAATAACAGTTCATATGGGCATCAACAATACCACCTTGACTCAAAGAATGAAATAACAATTCATATGGGCATCAACAATACCACCTTGACTCAAAGAATGAAATAACAATTCATACGGGCATCAACAATACTACCTTGACTCAAAGAATGAAATAACAGTTCATATGGGCATCAACAATACCACCTTGACTGAAAGAATGAAATAACAGTTCATATGGGCATCAACAATACCACCTTCACTCAAAGAATGAAATAACAATTCATACGGGCATCAACAATACTACCTTGACTCAAAGAATGAAATAACAGTTCATATGGGCATCAACAATACCACCTTGACTGAAAGAATGAAATAACAGTTCATATGGGCATCAACAATACCACCTTCACTCAAAGAATGAAATAACAATTCATACGGGCATCAACAATACTACCTTGACTCAAAGAATGAAATAACAGTTCATACGGGCATCAACAATACTACCTTGACTCAAAGAATGAAATAACAGTTCATATGGGCATCAACAATACCACCTTGACTGAAAGAATGAAATAACAGTTCATATGGGCATCAACAATACCACCTTCACTCAAAGAATGAAATAACAATTCATACCGGGCATCAACAATACTACCTTGACTCAAAGAATGAAATAACAGTTCATATGGGCATCAACAATACCACCTTGACTGAAAGAATGAAATAACAGTTCATATGGGCATCAACAATACCACCTTCACTCAAAGAATGAAATAACAATTCATACGGGCATCAACAATACTACCTTGACTCAAAGAATGAAATAACAGTTCATATGGGCATCAACAATACCACCTTGACTGAAAGAATGAAATAACAGTTCATATGGGCATCAACAATACCACCTTCACTCAAAGAATGAAATAACAATTCATACGGGCATCAACAATACTACCTTGACTCAAAGAATGAAATAACAGTTCATATGGGCATCAACAATACCACCTTGACTGAAAGAATGAAATAACAGTTCATATGGGCATCAACAATACCACCTTGACTGAAAGAATGAAATAACAGTTCATATGGGCATCAACAATACCACCTTGACTCAAAGAATGAAATAACAATTCATATGGGCATCAACAATACCACCTTGACTCAAAGAATGAAATAACAATTCATACGGGCATCAACAATACTACCTTGACTCAAAGAATGAAATAACAGTTCATATGGGCATCAACAATACCACCTTGACTCAAAGAATGATATAACAGTTCATATGGGCATCAACAATACCACCTTGACTGAAAGAATGAAATAACAGTTCATATGGGCATCAACAATACCACCTTGACTGAAAGAATGAAATAACAGTTCATATTGGCATCAACAATACCACCTTGACTGAAAGAATGAAATAACAGTTCATATGGGCATCAACAATACCACCTTGACACAAAGAATGAAATAACAATTCATACGGGCTTCAACAATACCACCTTGACTCAAAGAATGAAATAACAGTTCATATGGGCATCAACAATACCACCTTGACTCAAAGAATGAAATAACAATTCATACGGGCATCAACAATACCACCTTGACACAAAGAATGAAATAACAGTTCATATGGGCATCAACAATACCACCTTGACTCAAAGAATGAAATAACAGTTCATATGGGCATCAACAATACTACCTTGACTCAAAGAATGAAATAACAGTTCATATGGGCATCAACAATACCACCTTGACTCAAAGAATGAAATAACAGTTCATATGGGCATGAACAATACCACCTTGACTCAGAGAATGAAATAACAGTTCATATGGGCATCAACAATACCACCTTGACTCAAAGAATGAAACCACACAAAACATTCAAGTTTCCTGACACAACACTTATTGCCTTTGTACTTTTCATAAAACCACGTGAAACATTCAAGTTTCCTGATACAGCAATAATAGTCTTTGTACCTTTTATAAAACCACACATAACATTCAACTTTTCTAATACAACTCTTCAGTACCTTTCCTACAACCATACATAACTTTGTAAGCCAAGTGTGGTGTAACAGTGACTTTCATAGAAGCTTACTACTAAGGAAATTCTTGGTTCTGTCAATAATACATAATCTAAAGAATCATGGTATACTGCTTTAGAATCCCTGTCCGACATGAAAATCAAGTATCTCCACAACCCAACCTCAAAGCTCTTGGTTTGTTCATGTAGTTAACTAGACACCAGTGTACGTGGTGTACCTAAATGCTACAAAGTTAATACGTTTGAAACTAAAAATATCCATTCTTTTGTAAAACATCTAAAAATTCTGAACAGCATTGTGAATGAATGAAATAGGATAAATGATTGTGATTAATATTTTATAAATTGCAATTAAAATCAATACCTTCCATGAATCCTTCATCTGAACATTAGAAAACAAATACAAGTGTTGTAATAAAGAAAACTTTTATTATAATTTTATCCCCTGAAATAAAGTCTGAGCTCATATAGCCCTAAAGTTCTTAATTCTAATTAACTACAACCATACTCAGATAAAAGGTTTTGTCACCACATACATCATGTGACTTACAAAACATTTATAGAACCAACTTTGTTTCACATTGTGTCAGATTTAACACTAATTTTCAAAATAACATACTTGGCTATTTGTTCTTTCTCATAATTTCTGACTAATTCCAACCACAGTTTCCATGTATATACATTATCTATGAGAACATTTATGCATATGATACTTCTAACATAAATAATATTTGTTCATGAAAGACACAATTTCCAGTACTGCACAGAAGACATAATGAAAGTATACAATACTAATATTTTATGTTTGATATATCTATGACAGAAAACAAATTATATGAACAATAATAGTTAAATTTACGCAACTACCTTCACATAATATTCTCTGAAAACTATCTTCTAAGACAAAATGCTGTAAAACATGTTACTTATATGGCATTGTTTTGAACTGAAATATTTAGTTACACTTTAAACAAGAAATTCTCTTATAAACTTTAAACTACACAAGAACATATGTAAATGTTTACCATAACCTTTTCCCTGATGCCTCAGGCCAACCACTAAAGAAAAAAATTATTATATCTTACATTTAAATAGCTTTTAATCTACTAAGTCTTGTTGAATGGAAAGACCACAGACTTCATTTTCTACATTGTCCAAGGTCCACTGATGCTCACATATCTCCAGAGCTTCCCACTCAGCCTTTAAAGAAAGAAGAAATATACACAACTATCTTTAGGGTTTAACACTCACCCTAACACACAATCCTTAGTCAAGTCCTACTGTACTTCATAATTCTCACAAAACACAGAACTATCTCTAGTGCTTAACATGAAATTCGGTCACTGAGTTACACAGGTAAGGATGCATACGTGTACACTAGTTGCAGCAACTTCATTTGTTAAGGTTGTTTGTGCTGTTAGAACTAAAATTATTCAAATATCAGAAAATCATGAACTACATGGATTGTTTGATATATACATGGAAGGTAATGTTGTGATGCAAATAATTTATTAACAAATTCAATACACAGGTTGAATACTTCAGGAAATTTCCAGCACAAAGTTTTGCTTACCAACGATTGTGTTTGTCAATGTGAGTGATAATATGTCAAAGTGAGTATTATAATTCCTTACCTATTGATGATACCTTGATAAGCAGGGTTCATAAGAGACACAGTAAAGGAAAAAAATTTATATTTCACTAAAAGTGAGAAGTAAAACAACAAACTTCAGCCATTATTCATTTAAGAAAATGCACAATAGATTGTTGAAGGCTGCCATGACAAATAACATTGAAAGTTGACAGGACTGGGCAGGATGATATTACCTACCCACAAATTCAATGTTTGGGTAATATAGTCACCTTGCAGATCATCCTGAAAATTCTCAATTTACAATTCAATTGTTCCAGATAAATAAAGGCATGCCAATAACATTTATTAAAAAAAGAGAAAAAGGTATATAGCCTGTCGCCGGAGGCGCCACACCGAGCCTGACTAGGAGGGTCCGGGGCCATGCCCTCTCCGGGAAATTTTTAAAAAATGGATGCTATTTGGTGTGATTTGGTGCAATCTGGGACATAATTTCTTTATGTTTTTTGACATTGCAATGTTGGAAAAGTACACAATATATATCATATAAAATAACAAAAGGAAATTAAAAGACTAAATCAAACTAATAAACACTAACTTTCATTTACAGTTTTTAGCAGATTGATTTATTCTTTTAATTTGCATTCATTTTTTAGAAGATATATCAAAATATCTAAAATTAACAAATAAAATAAAAAGTAAATAAATGAAATTTAAGATTGTTTATTTGCTATTTATTCAGTTTAATTTTTTTCTAAATCAAAATATATTAGTAATATGAGTTAATAAAGCCAAAATAACTCAGTAAATATTTCAAATACAAATCATTTCATTATTATCCTTTTTGTCATCAATAACATCATCATCATCAACTACTGGTATGCTGCCAATTAAATGTTTTACAGTCATTGTCAATAACTACTTCTCTGCTGCATATATTCCATAGAATTTTCAAATCACATAAAATTACTCTTTTGACTAATCATGACTACCTACAGTTCAGATTGTTCATCTATGCAATCTTATCATTACACTACTGGTACCTTGATGTCAGTGAATTTTCCATTCTTTCACAAATTGACAATACAAACTAAAACAGCATATGAAGGAAAGCTACGACATTGCTTAAAAATTCAACTACTGATATGGTTCAATATTAAACTACTGATATCAGTGATATGCCTCAGAAATTAAATTTTGTACAGTCACTGACATCAACAACTACTGCTCTGCTGCATGTATTCCATTGAAATTTCAAATTACTTAAAATTACTCTACATGACTACCTACAGTAAAACTTGTTCATCCATACAATCTTGTCAGTAAATTACTGGTACCTCAATATCAGTATATTTTTCATTCTTTCACAATACAAACTGAAACAGCAAATCAAGGAAAGCTTTGACATTGCTTCAAAATAAAATTAATGATATGCTTTAAAATAAACCACTGGCACTGTATGCTGCAGATAATAATAAAATGTTTTTCAGTCACTGATATCAACTTCTGCTCTGCTGCATAAATTACAGTCAAATTTCAAATCACTTAATTTCCTTTAATGAATCTTGGCTACTTTCCTCTTTTTCGAGACAAGGGTTTCCAGTGCTCTCTTCCGGGCTTTTTTTTCTCTCCATAGGCCTCAAGCCTTTCTGCCCTTTTCTTCTGATTCTCCCTCAGCTTTGAGGTATACTTTGAAGCTGCTGATCTAATGTCCTTACACATTCTCTTGTCTACAGGATCAAAATGAACATCTTTCCTTTTAAACATTTTAATTGCTGTTGTTTCTTTGGAGCGTAGAGAATATTTTATCGTCTGGTATGCACACGATACCAGACCACAAGACCTGCAACGAGACGAAAGGAGACTGCCTCCAAGATGGCGGTCAGATTTTTTTTTTTTCTGCAATAAACATTGAAAAAATACGATTTCTCCTCAAAAACCACCTACCTGGCCCCCAAATTGCTCATATTTTCTCCTCAAATTTACACAAATCTCGTGGGTGATCGTTGGCCATTTGAAAACCGCGGAAATCAGCATTTTAGCGGAAAAATGGCACGCATGTAAATAAATAAAACATCACATAAGAACATAGAATTTAAGTTACAATTCAATTCTGGGGAGCAATTACTTTCACATATAGCGTGTTTGTAGAGCAGCAATCGTGTGGTGTATGAGCAACATGGGAGGGAAGGACCAATCAATGCTCTGTGTGATTCAACCCTTATTCTGAATTTTACATATGTCATCTCAATTAACTATACACAAGAAGAGGCAGCAGTATAATAAAGGGCAAATGGCACAAGCCATCAGAATACTTCCTCAGCAGGCAACATGCTCAGTAGAGATGAGGTGGATTTGAATGGATCTCATCTATCATCAGTGTCCAAATAAAGAATCTGAGTGGCGTGTTATGCCAGAGTGCCTTCATTACTTTTCCAGACTCACCACCATCCACACATCCCTCTTCCACCAATCCACAGACTCCAACAACTAGTCAAACCCAGCTGGAGTTCCCTGAGCCCGATGTTGCCCCAGCCTTCAGAGAGCTCAAAACACCTGAAATATCTTTGGCACCCAGAAAAAATCAAAACAAAAAAAAAGGACATGCCAAAATCTCTGTCAGGCAAGGCTACACTAGAGTGGCATGCAAAGAAGGAAGAAGAAAAGAAAAAATGAAAGGAAGAGAGTGAAGAAACAGGAGCACGAGGGTGAAGACAAATGAAAAACATAAGAGAAGGAAAATAGGAAACTGGAGTGAGAAGAACAAAAGAAAAAGAAAACAGTGAAAGTGCCAAGAAATGAGAGGATATCAAGAAAGATGGTTGATTCTGAGAGTGAGGAGGAATATGAAGAAGAAATTCAATACATGGATGAGAGTGATAAGAATGAACTGGACAAAATTCACACCAATGTGTGCTCTGGATGTGAGGACAGCTACACAGAGGAATGGATGAAATTCACACCAATGTGTGCTCTGGATGTGGGGACAGCTACACAGAGGAATGGATGAAATTCACTCCAATGTGTGCTCTGGATGTGGGGACAGCTACACAGAGGAATGGATGAAATTCACTCCAATGTGTGCTCTGGATGTGGGGACAGCTACACAGAGGAATGGATGAAAAACTGGGTAGGATGTGACAGGTGCTCCCGTTACTGCCACATCAAGTGTATGGACGACTATGTCCTCATGCCCCTGACAACAATGGAGGACATTGAAGACCATGTGTTCCTCTGTAAATTCTGTTAGTTACATTTTGTAAATAATTCAATGACGATCTTGTTTTTATTATTATTATATAGTTATTATTGCAACTGTTCATCTCTATCAGTCATTATACATTAAAAAGTTTGTGGAAGCCTCATAATAAATTCAAAATTAGTGTCAACATTGCTTCTTCCTGACAACATGGTATTTTATTAAAAAGATACAACAATTCACAGTAAACTCTTTTAATTCAAAATGATACGAGACAGTAAATTGGTGGGAAAAATGAATACAAATGACCGACTTTTCCTTTAAAGTGACGATAATACCCTCCACTGCTCTCTCTCTATATATACTACATCATAATGTTATGTAATTTTGAAAATTCGTAATGAACACCTTGAACAAATCATGAAATATATTTAAAAAGGTTTGTGAACAAAATGAATATAATTACTACCTAGCAACATACACTGTCAGTTGCTTGTATGATAAGTTGACTGACAGGAAAGCACACATCTGTTACATTTGAATAGTAACATGCACAACTAACAAACTCCGAGCCTGACAACTGTTTTCTTAATGTCACATATAGAAATCTCACCTTGAAGGCTTGTTTGGGATCAGGTGGCATTGCCATTGCAGCTCCCGACATCTGGTCTTGCATGGCTCTTGTCTGGTCAGCAGCTAAAGTGAAAAATCATATCTACTGACTAAAGTAATAATCAAAGTTATCTATCCGTTAAAGAGGAGTCTCAACTCTTCGTTCACTCAGTTCTTTGTAACTACAAAGCAGTTACACTGTACTTTTTTAAAAGGTACACATATTTTCACAATTTTTTGCAGATTCTCAATAAATATTACTTTCATACACAACATATCAGGTTTTTTAAATTAAATTTTAACATTTTTAATTAATTACTGTTTATGTATTTTTTTATTTTCAGTTGTTTACTGTTCAACATCCAAATTAATTTTGATTTTAAGATTAACAAAAATATTGAATACAAAACTACAGATGTTATAATTTCATTGTGCAGGTCAATGGTTATGACATATTTGGAAGTATGTATTTAGTTTTGAACTCCTTACCTTAGGAAAAGAATTGAATTGCTGGAAATGGTTCAGAGTAGCATTACCAAAATAGTGTCCGAAATGGATGGGTTGTCATACAAAGAAAGGATGAAATCATTTTAATTGTTTTCTTTTGAAAAAAAACAAAAGTTAGGGGTGGTCTGATTGAGTTGTTTATAGAGAATTGTTGATGTTGGTGTTTCATATTTTTCCATATTTAACATTGAGAACAGTATAATTAGGGAATATAAGTGTAAACTTTGTCAAAGTTCATCTAAGACAATTCCATTTTTCTACCATGGAATAGGTTGTCTTCAGATGTTGTAGTAACTTTAAGAGTATTAAGAAAAAGCTTGATATATGTATGAATGATAAAGATTTAAGATTATTTATTCTTTAATTATTTTATGTCTAAAGGAAAGAACAGCCAAGATGGACCAATAGGTCTCATGTGGTCTTAAAATGTTATACAACATTATACAAGTTATGATTTTTTATTACAAATAAACCACAAATGTTTAGTATAAATAGCCTAAACCTCATAACGTTACACATGTATAAGAGTTCAGTATTTTATTAATCTTTCAACTGTATCCGACTAACATTACAGAGGTCAAACGTCACAACAATGCATTACTGTATCTAGAAGTATAAAACTAGGAAATACAAATTGAAGTGTCTTGACTGTGCAGTGTAAAATACTGTGTCTTGACTGTGCTATAGTAGTGTAAAATACTGTCTTGACTGTGCAGTGTAAAATATGGTCATATTTCACTTGTAATATATGTGTATATACATTATTACTACTTACACATACATTAGTTATTAAACTGTTCTTTACTGGTTGCTGCTAAACCTTATAAAATTTCACACATGGAGAAAGTAAAACAATTTTTTCTTAGGTTTTTAAGCATTTCAAAATAACCAAGAATCACAAATTACTATATTGATACTACAAAATTCCACCACATTTAATCATGCTTGTAACTGAAGCTGTATTTGGGTCTTAAAAAATTTGATTTTTCAAGTTCACTTATCTCTTGTCTTACCACTTGGAACCTGCCATGAAAAGAAAGTTTCCCCCATAAATACATTGTAAAATCTCAGAGAATGACACTGGGAACATTATGAGCTTTTGAATGGTTATTCACACATCATAGACAAAATTAAGGAAATGTAAGAAACTATTTCCAAACATGGATAGAGGTGGGTGGGGCTACTGTATTCACTAATGTAGCAAAATTTCAGCAAATAGAAAAGAGGTTCTTATTTTATATTACAGTTTGTTAATATTGGTAATTTGAGTTTCTAGTTCATAAGAAGCTACAGACTCAATATTTTTACATCACACACATCTAATCTGAACAAGTGCTGCATTCAACATACCACATGACTCACAAAAACCAATGTTTAGCTGTGGTATACTACATACTTTCAAATTAAGAGATTAAGTAATAAATAATACTAACATTTGAATTATAACCTACAGTTTGATACCAAACTTACTGACATAAATTCATAAAAGAGTAGTTCAATAACATTTAGAATATACGTTTACAAAGGTGATGCAATGTCCTTTAACCCGTGACTATAGGAAGACCGAAGGTGATGTAATGTCCTTTAACCCGTGACTATAGGAATACCTGTCAGATCCATCATAATAAACATTGTAGCACAAAACAAGATTAATAAACAAGGCTTGTCCATTTCAAAACATGGTCCTTTACTTTATTTATTCAAAAATCACTTTACAGTTAAAGCTGGAGGCCTAATAATGTAACACACTTTACAGTTAAAGCTGGAGGCCTGATAATGTAACACACTTTACAGTTAAAGCTGGAGGCCTAATAATGTAACACACTTTACAGTTAAAGCTGGAGGCCTGATAATGTAACACACTTTACAGTTAAAGCTGGAGGCCTGATAATGTAACACACTTTACAGTTAAAGCTGGAGGCCTAATAATGTAACACACTTTACAGTTAAAGCTGGAGGCCTGATAATGTAACACACTTTACAGTTAAAGCTGTAGGCCTGATAATGTAACACATATTTCATAGCACCAACCTTCTAATACCTCCCACATACTTACCATTATTTTCTCCTAGAACTAGTGTGTATATGCTCCTCAGTCCAAAGACATTTAAGAAATACCATGATGCAGAACTGACCCTGAAATATTAATGAGTAATTAGCCTTTTCCAAAAATAACAGAGCATATTTCAAACTAAAACCACTCCTAAGTAAAGAAAGATAGCTAATTACTGGCCAGTGATGGTCACAATACCCAGAATGTTATAAATCAAACATATTAAGTAAAACCCAAAACCAAATTCTTTGTATATCTAACTAGTGACTGGCATTTTTTTAAAAATCAAATAAATAATTTTTTTAATGAAATTTTTAAAATTATGAGACGTACATAAAGATTTACCATATTTACACTTTTAAATCAATCGTTAGTGAAATGTCCTAAAGAATATTATCACACGTAGCCTGAGTGAACATTTATTCACCTTGTTAGTTTTAAATAAATAAACAGTGACACACAGTGAAGAATATTATCACACTTAGCCTGAGTGAACATTTAGTCACCTTGTTACAGCTTTAAATCAATCAATAGTGTTGTGTCTCAGAGAATATTATGAAACTTAGCCTGAGTGAACATTTTAGAGGTTTAAGTCATGTACTAAAACGTACCTGCCAACTATGATTATTTTAAGACCATCAATTATTGTGTTGAAATAATGCTTAGAATACAAACATTCCTATCTGTAATTTGACATTAATGGTTTTTCACGGATATTCTACCAACACTCGAGGAAAACATAATCAATGATTTCAACTATTTTATCACAACAATATTTAAATTTTTTTTGGGTTATCCAAAATATATAGAAAAACAACAACCTCCGCTGCAGTTTTCTCTGAGAAGAGTTGGAATTCATTTGAAAGTAATCTAACAGTAGTAACCACAAAAGATTTAGTGTAAGTAGCATGGCATAGTTCTTGTAACCTTTATTAGACCTTCCACAAAATCCTGTTATGTGTAAATGACTGGAGAAATAGATTATTACCAAATAAACTGAAAATTAACTTGTTCAACTGTAAATAACTAGAGGAACAGATAAACTGAAAATTAACATGTTCAACTGTAAATAACTAGAGGAACAGATAAACTGAAAATTAACTTGTTCAACTGTAAATAACTAAAGGAACAAATAAACTGTAAATTAACTTGTTCAACTGTAAATAACTAGAGGAACAGATAAACTTAAAATTAACGTGCTCAACTGTAAATAATTAGAGGAACAGATAAACTGAAAATTAACTTGTTAAACTGTAAATAACTAGAAGAACAGATAAACTGAAAATTAACTTGTTCAACTGTTAATAATTAGAGGAACAGAAACTCAAAATTAACTTGTTCAACTGTTAATAATTAGAGGAACAGAAACTCAAAATTAACTTGTTCAACTGTTAATAATTAGAGGAACAGAAACTCAAAATTAACTTGTTCAAGTGTTAATAATTAGAGGAACAAAAACTAAAAATTAACTTGTACAACTGTAAATAACTAGAGGAACAAAAACTGAAAATTAACTTGTTAAACTGTAAATACCTAGAAGAACAGATACACTGAAAATTAACTTGTTAAACTGCAAATAACTAGAGGAACAGATAAACTGAAAATTAACGTGCTCAACTGTAAATAACTAGAGGAACAGAAACTAAACATTAACATGTTCAAGTGTAAATAACTAGAGGAACAGATAAACTGAAAATTAACGTGTTCAACTGTAAATAACTAGAGGAACAGATAAACTGAAAATTAACTTGTTCAACTGTAAATAACTAGAGCAACAGAAACTGAAAATTAACGTGTCCAACTGTAAATAACTAGAGGAACAGAAATTAAAAATTAACGTTTTCAACTGTAAATAACTAGAGGAACAGAAACTGAAAATTAACGTGTTCAACTGTAAATAACTTGAGGAACAGGAACTGAAAATTAACTTGTTCAACTGTAAATAACTAGAGGAACAGAAACTGAAAATTAACTTGTTCAACTGTAAATAACTAGAGGAACAGAAACTGAAAATTAACGTGTTCAACTGTAAATAACTAGAGGAACAGAAACTGAAAATTAACTTGTTCAAATGTAAATAACTAGAGAAACAAAAACTGAAAATTAACTTGTTCAACTGTAAATAACTAGAGGAAAAGAAACTGAAAATTAACTTGTTCAACTGTAAATAGCTAGAGGAACAGAAACTGAAAATTAACTTGTTCAAATGTAAATAACTAGAGGAACAGAAACTGAAAATTAACTTGTTCAACTGTTAATAATTAGAGGAACAGAAACTGAAAATTAACTTGTTCAACTGTTAATAATTAGAGGAACAGAAACTGAAAATTAACTTGTTCAACTGTTAATAATTAGAGGAACAGAAACTGAAAATTAACTTGTTCAACTGTTAATAATTAGAGGAACAGAAACTGAAAATTAACTTGTTCAACTGTTAATAATTAGAGGAACAGAAACTGAAAATTAACTTGTTCAACTGTTAATAATTAGAGGAACAGAAACTGAAAATTAACTTGTTCAACTGTTAATAATTAGAGGAACAGAAACTGAAAATTAACTTGTTCAAATGTAAATAACTAGAGGAACAGAAACTGAAAATTAACTTGTTCAACTGTAAATAGCTAGAGGAACAGAAACTGAAAATTAACTTGTTCAAATGTAAATAACTAGAGGAACAGAAACTGAAAATTAACTTGTTCAACTGTTAATAATTAGAGGAACAGAAACTGAAAATTAACTTGTTCAACTGTTAATAATTAGAGGAACAGAAACTGAAAATTAACTTGTTCAACTGTTAATAATTAGAGGAACAGAAACTGAAAATTAACGTGTTCAACTGTAAATAGCTAGAGGAACAGAAACTGAAAATTAATGTGTTCAACTGTAAATAACTGGAGAAACAGAAGCTGAAAATTAACGTGTTCAACTGTAAATAACTAGAGGAACAGAAACTGAAAATTAACTTGTTCAACTGTAAATAACTAGAGGAACAGAAACTGAAAATTAACGTGTTCAACTGTAATAAACTAGAGGAACAGAAACTGAAAATTAACTTGTTCAAATGTAAATAACTAGAGGAACAGATTATCTAAAAATTAATGTGTTCAACTCTCAATTATTAAAATTAAACATGTTACATTACAATTAGCATCTTGAAACTCTACAATTATTTGATGATTTTCTAGAGGATATTTCTCTGTTTAAAAATAAAGTTTCCATGAGGAACTAGATTGTAGAAAATATAGTTGGGGAGTGTGGGGGGAGGAATCCTGTTGATTAATAAATGATGTGAGAAATGTGTATCAAGTTTTTCTACCACTTTAAAATCCTAGCACATATTAACTAATACAAGCATCTACTTTAACTTACCATGAAGCATCAAGAGAAGAAAGTTCTATACCTCGTTGTAGCATTGGTTTGAACCTCAGTGTGAGTGGAAAGGGCACTTTAGCTTCAGAGAAAATAAAAAAAATTAATTGACAACTGTAACCTTAATGTCATAAAAATAAAAATCCAGACCTTTTAACATTAATGTCACAGAAATCAGAAGTCAGGCCTTTTAACATTATTGTCACAGAAATCAGAAGTCAGGTCTTTTAACATTAATGTCACAGAAATCAGAAGTCAGGCCTTTTAACATTAATGTCACAGAAATCAGAAGTCAGGCCTTTTAACATTAATGTCACAGAAATCAGAAGTCAGGCCTTTTAACATTAATGTCACAGAAATCAGAAGCCAAGCCTTTTAACATTATTGTCACAGAAATCAGAAGCCAGGCCTTTTAACATTAATGTCACAGAAATCAGAAGTCAGGTCTTTTAACATTAATGTCACAGAAATCAGAAATCAGGCCTTTTAACATTAATGTCACAGAAACAAAAGGTCAGGCCTTTTAACATTAATGTCACAGAAACAAAAAGTCAGGCCTATTAACATTAATGTCACAGAAACAAAAAGTCAGGCCTATTAACATTAATGTCACAGAAACAAAAAGTCAGGCCTATTAACATTAATGTCACAGAAATCAGAAGTCAGGCCTTTTAACATTATTGTCACAGAAATCAGAAGTCAGGTCTTTTAACATTAATGTCACAGAAATCAGAAGTCAGGCCTTTTAACATTAATGTCACAGAAATCAGAAGCCAAGCCTTTTAACATTAATGTCACAGAAATCAGAAGTCAGGTCTTTTAACATTAATGTCACAGAAATCAGAAGTCAGGCCTTTTAACATTAATGTCACAGAAATCAGAAGCCAAGCCTTTTAACATTAATGTCACAGAAATCAGAAGCCAAGCCTTTTAACATTAATGTCACAGAAATCAGAAGTCAGGTCTTTTAACATTAATGTCACAGAAATCAGAAATCAGGCCTTTTAACATTAATGTCACAGAAACAAAAAGTCAGGCCTATTAACATTAATGTCACAGAAACAAAAAGTCAGGCCTATTAACATTAATATCACAGAAACAAAAAGTCAGGCCTATTAACATTAATGTCACAGAAATAAGTGTCTGGATCTAACAAGAATATAAATGAGAATACTGAAAGTTCTCACTGGTCACAAATCCTGAAAAAGTCCAGTTGATCCATCCACCCACAAGTATCATGGGTAAAACATTGGTTAAGTTTCCTTTCAACATATCTGTCATCATAGAAGGATCAGTCATCGGGTTCTGCATGGCAGGAGCTCGTTTAACAGTCTTGAAATAGCCATTCTCCTCATTGTTGAAGAAGTGTTTCCTCATGAGGAAGGCCTAGTTCAGGTAATATGGCAGAAAAAAAAACTGAATTTGTGATATGAAATAATCACAGATGAAACCTAACAACACACACATACATAGAAAACCAACAAAAATTATGAAAATTTACACCAATGTGGTGAATAAATTATCATTAAACACAAGTAGCATTTATGTTAATGGGTGAAAATATCATAAACAGCAACGTTATTCAACTGATAAAACATTACATTATGAAGTTGATTTTTACTTTCATTCAAAGTACATAACTAGCTAGCTCTGTTCAGAAGTTAACATAAATGATAAAACTTATTGCAGTGTAACATAAAAATAACAGAGATCAAATTATAGATGTATAGATATACACAAGTCCAAAAGGTTGCTAAATTTAAACAGAACTGGATAAATGAGGAAATAAAAATCTCAAACAAAATAATTTAATTTGCATTTTGTGTGTTAAATTGACCCTTTTATAATCACATCCAAGGACACTGCTGTAAATGTACACAAACCAGTGAATTACAAGTTATTTTGTAAACCAATATAAAACTATTACTTGTATCTGAATCTACCTTCCTACCTGTTTAGGTATATATTTCCCATTTTCACGAAGCATTCGGCTCCGTATCAGAGCTTGGCTATAAAGTAAAAAAACCTGAACAATAATTCTGGTTTACAGTAAACTACAGAGCATGAAAAACGATAATTCTGGTTATCAGTAAACTACAGAGCATGGAAAACGATAATTCTGGTTATCAGTAAACTACAGAGCATGGAAAACGATAATTCTGGTTATCAGTAAACTACAGAGCATGGAAAACGATAATTCTGGTTATCAGTAAACTACAGAGCATGGAAAACGATAATTCTGGTTATCAGTAAACTACAGAGCATGAAAAACAATAATTCTGGTTATCAGTAAACTACAGAGCATGGAAAACAATAATTCTGGTTATCAGTAAACTACAGAGCATGGAAAACAATAATTCTGGTTATCAGTAAGCTATAGAGCATGGAAAACAATAATTCTGGTTATCAGTAAGCTATAGAGCATGGAAAGCAATAATTCTGGTTATCAGTAAGCTATAGAGCATGGAAAGCAATAATTCTGGTTATCAGTAAGCTATAGAGCATGGAAAACAATAATTCTGGTTATCAGTAAGCTATAGAGCATGGAAAGCAATAATTCTGGTTATCAGTAAGCTATAGAGCATGGAAAGCAATAATTCTGGTTATCAGTAAGCTACAGAGCATGGAAAACAATATAATTCTGGTTATCAGTAAACTACAGAGCAGGGGAAACAATAATTCTGGTTATCAGTAAGCTACAGAGAATGGAAAACAACAATTCTGGTTATCAGTAAATTACAGAGCATGGAAAACAATAATTCTGGTTATCAGTGAGCTACAGAGCATGGAAAACGATAATTCTGGTTATCAGTAAACTACAGAGCATGGAAAATGATAATTCTGGTTATCAGTAAACTACAGAGCATGGAAAATGATAATTCTGGTTATCAGTAAACTACAGAGCATGGAAAACGATAATTCTGGTTATCAGATAATTCTGGTTATCAGTAAACTACAGAGCATGAAAAATAATTCTGGTTATCAGTAAGCTATAGAGCATAATTCTGGTTATCAGTAAACTACAGAGCATGGAAAACAATAATTCTGGTTATCAGTAAGCTACAGAGAATGGAAAACGATAATTCTGGTTATCAGTAAACTACAGAGCAGGGGAAACAATAATTCTGGTTATCAGTAAGCTACAGAGAATGGAAAACAATAATTCTGGTTATCAGTGAGCTACAGAGAATGGGAAACAATAATTCTGGTTATCAGTAAGCTACAGAGAATGGAAAACAACAATTCTGGTTATCAGTAAACTACGGAGCATGGGAAACAATAATTCTGGTTATCAGTAAGCTACAGAGCATGGGAAACAATAATTCTGGTTATCAGTAAGCTACAGAGAATGGGAAACAATAATTCTGGTTATCATTAAACTACAGAGAATGGGAAACAATTCTGGTTATCAGTAAACTACAGAGCATGGGAAACAATAATTCTGGTTATCAGTAAGCTACAGAGAATGGGAAACAATAATTTTGGTTTACAATAAATAGAGCATGGGTATTGTTGCTACACACATTTTAAAGTACTCGTAATCTAATGTAGGGTTTAGCTACATTTCTATTATTTTGAGCAGTAGCCCAAGTTGTGATGCACCCAGTTAAGTAAGTGACAACCAACTTGAGAAACTATTTTATACACAAGCATTTGGTTTCATACCTATTCAATACTACATTATTCTTTATGTAATTCAGATCAACTGGAAGCAAGCAATAAATATCTTAGAAACAAGATTATGTTCAAAAACCTGAATGAGAGAAGTTTCTAGACATAGTCTGACTGCGGTATCATTAAGTGCGGCTGTCATCCAACTTACCAAATTTAATCCTCTACCACCAACAATGCATACTGTACTGGACACAAATTTTAAAGTTTCTAATAAGTACAACAAATTAAGTGGTATTCATATTCCTTAAAGGCTACAAAGCTTTACTAAAGTATATTAATTTTACATTGTCAGTTGTTGTGGTCCTACTTCTTACAGTAAAGCAATAACAGCAGCTCAAAGTTATTATTCTCTTATACTATAAATATATTTCTGAGAGGTAATTACTTCTTGTTACATGTATACATATTTTTACTCATTGCTGCCTTCTGTATGCAAGTCTTCTTTACATGCCACAAGCCTTGTATTCCCACATGATTATCATGGTTCAACTATGTCTAACATGTTAATCATCATCTAACAGAAGTGCAACACACTCTCCAATTTTACCAAATTATCACAACAAGTTCATGAAGAAAAACATCAGTTTTGAGTGAGGTGGAAGGGTGTGAAGTGTAGGAGGTGGTAAACATATTTTCAGTTTAGAAAATTTATAGCTTCCAACACAGTATACCACCTCTTCTCACATATAGAACTAGAATCACACATTGAAAAGTTCAATGGACCAGTGTGAGAGAGAAAAAACATCCTTCAAGAGCATCTAAAGAACACCAATAATCATACATGGGAAATCTCATCACTTCTGTGCCAGGTATACTCAATGCCAGCATCTGCAACAACCAAAATGAAGAAAAGATGGTTGCATTGGAATCTGAACCATGTTATATCATGATCTCAATCCCATTGAAGAGATGCTACTATGAATCCTCTACAGATAGTAACATGATGGAAAGCTGAACTGGAATTCTTCTCCAAGGTGTAAAATGGGGCAGGTCAACTCCAGTCCATAACCAAGTGGAATATAAAATATTACCTCTAAACTGTCTTTACCTAAAGTTCAGTAGAACAGACATATATACTGTGCAAACCAACCTACAAAATGAGCAAACATATAAAATTTACAATTAACCAGATATCCAGGAGCCTCACATCCACATGATGGAAGGAAAATAAGTGCCTCTGTTAGAGATCATTTCATACTCAAACACAATCTAATAGGCACCCCACTGGGCAATCATAACCTCAATCTCCAATTGGAGTGTCAGAAGGAGAAGAGTTACCTCCAATATTATCTCCGTTTCTTATGATCACGAAATAAAATGAGTGACGAATAAGAAAAATAAAGGCAGCACGAGTGAGGATTTATGACTGATCTTGCTTGAAATCTAAAACCAATCACCAAAAACTGACATTCATGTGATGGCGGTATGAAGAATCCCAATTAAAGGGGTGAACTGCAATATGCTAGATCAACTTCAAAACAAAATCACCCCCACTGAAAGAATTGTAATACACAGGAATACATCATGAACATCCAGATATCATCACAGAGAAGTGAACTGCCCATTATAAATGATATGCAACTTCACCCTACAGATAGTGACTAATGCTCGGAGCAACATGAACCCTCAGAACTCACTGTACAGAGTTGGGGCACAGGAATGGAGGAAAAGCATCATCTACACTAGCAGAACACCACCACCAAAATTTCAACTGAAGAGATATTCTGTGTTTATTTATTTTCATTAGATCACATTTAGGAGGATACATCCATTGTCCACAACTACATCAACTTGGATTTGGTAAATGGTAAGGACTGTCATACTCCACTAGAAGAAGAGAAAGGGGATAAAACATGCTACAGAGTCTGGAAGAATGTAAACATTGGAAACAGTGCAACAGGTTAACACAGAAACCCTGTTTTGAAAAGCATACTACCCTTGATTTAGTAAACTGAAGAAACAGCATGGATAGGCAACTTTACCTATGCAAATCCATTCCATAACAGGCATATTAATGAAATCAATTTATATCACAAGAGAAAAACCTATAAGTAACCTTGTGGAACACTAAATCTCAATAGTGTGTATTACCAGTCATGGAAATATTACAGTGGGGATTTGTGATGTTTCAAGTATACCCAGACAAGAAATACTTCAGTGTAGGATCCTGATGATATAAAAACAAACAAAAAAAACAACAACTTACCCAGTCACAGTTTCAAAGTTTGAAGATTGGTTACAAGTGGAAGAAACAAACATCCACTCAATGAAGATGGTGAGAGATTAACATGAAAAGTATTCCACATGTTTACTTGAAGAATTTCTTCTAACAGATGACACAAGTGAAACACTAGAGAAAAGGCATGATACCTAATCTGATATGACAACAGCTAGAACAGATTTCAAAAAAAATACATGGAGGGTTAAGCCAATCAAATCAGGAGTCAAACCCAACTGGTAAGTTCTGAAGGAGATAGGTAGCACAATGTTGCTAGGGGATGAAAGGACAGGAATGAAAATCACAGAAGGAAGCAGTATGGACAACATAATGAGCAGTACGGACAATGTAATGATGAAGAGCATGCACAGACCACACTGAGAGTAGAGATGAGAGATGGTTGGAAGGGAAATTGACAAAAAGGAATAATTACCTTCATGAGCTGCTAAGTCTTGAGAAGAAATGGTTGATCCTGATAGAAAAAAACACATGTGGAATGGTACAAAGTGCAACACAGGTGGCAAATATATCAAACTAACAATGCCCACAGAATAACAGGAGGAATAAACATGTCTTAAGGAACAAATGAAATACAGGAGGACAAACATTCAAATGGAGGAGAAGTATGGCAGTGAAGAACCACATTCACATCCCAATCGGGAAGGACCATTTGACAAGGAAGTCTACAAATTCTGAAGGAATGCAACAAAAGTAAGATGGTTGAGGAGATAAACACATAACCATACCAAGAAAAATTAAAGTTGCAGGTCAAAGTTGCTCATTATCCATCAATGAATGAGACCAAAGTACAATGATCAAACAGCCATGCGAACAAATCTGTAATAAGAACAGAGAATTGAGAAGAGAAAAATTCCCAACTCAAAGACCAAAGGTGGAAGACATTCCATTTACATTGATAAACTGTCATTGAGAAAGGGCAAATGAACAATCTAAAACTGAAACAAACTGTCTAGACAATCCAGATCACCATGTCAAGGACTTAATAAATAACAGGTGTGAAGATGGATGGTTAGGAAATGTAGGATGAAATACTAGTGCTTGAGGTTAACTTAGAAAGGATGGGATAAAAGAAAGAGGATAGTACAGAGTTGAAGTAATAAACAAAATCACACTTGTAAAGCATCAAAATCATCTTGGGAAGAAGGAGGATAATATTTCAATTGATCCAACCTGTCTGAATGCATCAACAGTTAGATTTTGTGGATGTAGAAATAGAGACAAAAAATATGCAACTTGGAATTCAGGAAAGTGGCAAATTTATCTACCTGAGGAGTAACCCACCATGGCTATGGCCACTGGAAAACCCAATGATGGGGGGATAACTTTGTGGGATACATTTTGTATGGTCTGGAAAGATAACCCCCAATGAAGTTTAAAGCACCCAGTATATGACATACTAGGAGACTTATTCCAAGCTGGTGAGCGTAAAAATGTAGATCCAAAGTCCACTACAAAGGGAACAAGGGCAGGTGCAACACTAGTGACTGATATAGTTGGTTGTTCTTGATGACAAGAAACCCACTTGAAAAAAATGCATCTCAAAATGGCTGGTATGGGTATTAACACTTTTATTGGTAAGAAGAGAACAACGTTTCAACCTTCCTAGGTCATCTTCAGGTCAAGAAAGAGAGAGTTTGCAAGTGACCATTGCTTGACATGTCTCAGGGAAGAGAGTATAAATGGGTACAGGATTGTAGGGGGCGTTGCATGTGGATGTTAGGTTATTAATTAGTACAGGTATAAAGGAACATATTTATATTGGTTTAATTTTAGTTTTATTGCTGTGTAAGTATGCTTCTTTGATTTTGCATTTGTTTATATTTGTTTCCCTACTTAATATATTGATGATTTCTATAGTTATGTTGTGTTTATTTGATATCCAGTGTTCAAAAATGTGTGAAAGTGTTTTTTTTGTGTTCTTTGAATCTGGTTTCCGTTTTCCCGCTTGTTTCTCCAATACAGAAGTCATGGCAGATGTTGCATTGTATTTTATAAATTATGTTGGTGTGGTGTTTGTTAGAGTCCAATTTTCAAATAAAAACTTAAATGGAATTAAAAAGGCCAATGGCCCTTAAAAATTTAAAAACAAGACTGAAGTGGACAGTGTCACCATCACCAATGATACTGTCCAACATTAAATGTGAACCCACGGTAAAAATATGTTTAAAATGGTGTCACCACTCTTAGTCGTAATAATAACATGACAGTAAAATGTGGACTATTGTGATTTGAGTGTCACACAGACCACACACTGGTGCAACAGTCCCAGATAAAAGAAAGAGATGACTTAAAAAACTGTGACCATTGACTACCTTAGCCAGCAAAACTTCCAATCCTTGCAGAAGCAATATTACCAAAAAGCAACAGAAAGTTTGATCAAGAAAAGCTTGTTATCACATTGCTCATTCCAAGTATACTGCCAACTGGCTCAGAGCCAAGCACTGAATACAGGACTATAGTCCATGTATGGGACAGGTACAGCCATGATAACAACAGAGCAGACAGAATTAGTTGCAATGCCAGCAAGCTCATTCCTGTAAATGCCAACGTGGCCCAGTATCCAGAATACTGGATAGAAGTAAATGATAGAGGGAAATGGGCCAGCCAGTTTTGAATATTGACAAGAACAGGATGAGAACTAACATGAAGCAATTCCAGGTCCAGTAAAAAGCTAAGCAAGTCAGTATAAATAGTATAGTTTGTATAATGCATATCTTCTATGTGATCCAGGGCAAGAAAAATAGTGTACAATTCAGCAGTGAATACAGAAACTGTAGAGAGGATTTTATATGCAACCACCAAACCACAACAAACTATGGCAGAGCCTACAGAGTCACCTGATTTCAAACCATCCGTATAAGTGTGAATAGTAGGATGATTCAAAAGATGTTTAGCAATTAGAAGACAGTACTTCCAATTGGGACTGAAAGAAAGGTCACATTTGGAGATAGTAATTAGCCATGGTGGGATGGGCTGACTCGTGGATGCAGCGCAGCTATGTTATCCAAGGATAGACCCAATTCATCCAACTGTGCCTGCATAGAAAAGCTAAGAGGAACAATGAAAGAAGATTTATTATGAGAAAGCATGACCCACTGAGGAAGGAAAACACAATCCTAGGTAGGATGCTGTGGTAAGGATAAAAGTTTTTAAGCATACAACAAAGACAGTTGCAAACAAGGGAGGTTTAGAGGAGGTTCATGAGACTTAGTGTATAAACTCTGGACTGGAGAAGTGCAGAGCTGAAGCCCCTGATGGTGAACAGGGTCCAACATATTCAAGGCCAAGTTCCTGGCAGAGTCGCAGACTAGACACCCACAGTCATTTTTTGATTGAAAAAGGAAACAACAGACTTTTAGCATAGAACATCAATCCACTCCCCAAGAGGTGGAAGAGAGGAAACAGAGGATGTTCAATGCCCTTCTACACTTGACATGTAGCTACTTAATGTGTGAAATAAATGTCAGCTTACTGTCAAAGATAAACCCTAAGAACTTTGTCTTAGAAACCACAGGAAGCACAACTTCTCTAAGATAGAGCACAGGATCTGAATGAATACTTCCTTGATGGCAGATGTTCATGCAAATGGTTTCAGAGCAAGAAAAGGTAAAACTGTTTGCTGTGGTTCCCTTCAGTAAGTGATTGAGAGCAGTTTGTTAGCTACCATTCAATAAACCTCAATGACTCACATGAGATGTAGAAATCGTTTGCAACTGTAGGGGAGAGTTGTTCACTGATAGTATTAATCTTTATGAAATGTGTAACGCTCAAGACACAAACCTGAGAAACTCCAAGTTCCTGTGGGAAAGAATAGGAAAGTGTCAAACTCACACAGATACAGAATCAACAGTCCATTAGAAAATGTTTAATAAAAATGAGCAAATGGTCATGCAATCTGTACAAGTGGAGGTCTTGCAGCATGCCATACTGCCATGTAGCATCATAAGCTTTATAAAATTCAAAAAATACAGAAATAAGTTGTTGTCACTTGAGAAAGGCTTCCCTGTTTGATGTTACAAGTGAAAATAGGTGGTACATGGTGGGGTGCTGTCATCAGAACCAAACAAATCGAGCATTAACCATCCTCTCTAATATCTTACAGAGACAACTCATCAAAGCAACTGGATGATATTTTGGAAGATTCTTGTGATCCTTCCCAGGCTTAGGAAAATGAAGGGCAATTGCATGGCACCAAGCATCAGGAAAAGCATTCTCCTGCCAGGTACAGTTAAAAACCCTTAGAAGAATAGCAAGAGAAGCAGGAGAGAGATGGCACAGCATCTCGTAATGAAGATCATCAGGTCTGGCTGGTGTACTACCAGATCGATGAAATGAAAGCTCGAGTTCCATCAACATAAGGAACAATTATAGTCATAGAGACAGTCAGCCCAAAATGAAAGTGACAATTACTCTGACCGTGTCTTGATGGCTGAGAAAGTGGGGGAATGAAGCAGAAGTGCTAGATGCATGAGAGAAGCTTCTGCTGAAAGTATCAGCAATGCTCTGGGCATCAGAGAGCAGTACTGAAAGGGGACAGAAGCATACTCTCCACTGACCTTTCAAATCTTGTCCTATATGATTTTGGAACTGGTGATAGAAGAGATGCTTGAGGTATACTTAATCCTAGATTCCTTCTGGCTTTGATGTCTGACCTGCTAAGTATATGCACGTGTTTGCTAAAAAGCAATGTGGCTTAAAAGTATAGGATATGTACAAAAAGTATCCCAAGCCCATTTTTCAGCTTTCATTACCTTGTGACAGGCAGGGATTCACCACAGAAGAGAATACTGTGGAAAACATGTTGAGGTTTTAGGAATACAATGAACAGCTGCCTGGACAATACAGTCAGTCACTGCTACCATCCAATCGTCTATTGATGACTTACAGACAATGGCAGGATCAAATTTCAAGAAAGCAGTGAAAGAGGGCCAGTTGGACTGGTCCAACTTCCGTCAAGGCACATGGGTCAGGTGGCATCACCCATAATCAGTCTCTCTCAAAATGATATGAAAATCATCACTGCCTCATGGGTTTGTGCCAACCCTCTAAGGAAACTAAGAAAAGAGTTAAGGAGAGCAGACAGAGCAACTAATAGTAGTAAAAGACTGACTAAATGCATAAAAATAATTACAAGAACCAGTACTGAAGAGAGAAAGATTGTGATCCAAAAGCATATGCTCTATGGAATGACCCCTCCCATCAATATCAGCACCACACCAGAAGGGTTCATATCCATTAAAATCCCCAGAATCCAAGAGGGAGACAGTAACTGCTCAATGAGGGCATCAAGGTTTAACTGATGATAGGTATCTTCAGGAGCCAAGTAGAATAAACAAATAATAATGGTATGACCCAAAGCAGCACAGATGGCTAGAGCCTCCAAAGATGTATTGAGTGGCAAAGTCAAAATGGGCACATGCTGATCAACCAGCAGTAACACCCCTCCATGGACTCATCCATCACACAGTTTGTCATTTCTGTATAAAGAAAACTGCCAAAAGATGACTGATTCGGCATGATGCAGAAATGTTTCCTGTGAGGAGAGACACATGGAATAGTAAAAATCAACCAATTCCTTAATGTAATTTATGTTTGATTGAAAACCTCAACACCACTAAATCAGAAGTGGTCATTTTTATTTATGTGGAGAATGGGGCATAGAGCCCTTCTACTTTTGACCACTTTTTTTTTACTGCCCAAAGGTCTATCAAGCTTCATGGATTCTGCCCTGGGTCAGGTTATCAGGTCCAGTCTGTGGGCAAAATTCCAGCAACTGAAAGCATGAACAAACAATCATTTCACTTCTCAGGGCTGCCAAAGATGATGGACCTGAGGAAACACCCAAACCCAAAGCCAAAAGAAGTGGAACCGGACAGTCACTGGAAGGAGTGCCAGGAACAAAGATGGAAGTAGACGTAGATTCGTAAACCTTTTTAATCATGGAGGGCGAAAGAGTCCTCAGATATTTTGCAAATAATTCTGCTGGAGGCATGGATAGATCTGTCTGCACTCCCACTGTGGCAGTAGAACAGAATGTAGCAGAATGTGTCTGAGATGGAGTAGAGGACAATAACTTCTGAACCTCTGGGTAACAGATATTATTTGCAGTCTTCAAACATTGTACCTCTTTCTCTTCCACCTATTCAGGGCAAGAAATACAGAAAGAGAGGTGTACTACAGTTAATACAGTATGGTTCTCGTTTACACTCGTAAGAGTTGAGACCTTTGTCACCATAACAAGCACATGTTAAAGAACCAGGACATGATATTTTTGAGTAATTGAACCATTAACACTAAAAACGTCTGAGAGGATTGGGAATGTATGGCTGTACCTTACAGTTCAGATGACCTGCTTTGACTGTGGTAGGAAGGCGTGGCGACATTAACATCAATATTAGAACATTAGTAGGCATCATAATTCTGCCTTTGCAAATGGAAACTTGGTGCTCTGCAGAAATGCCTTGACTAGAGAAACCAGTGAGGATCTCTGCCTCGGAAGTGTTCTTTAAATCCCTCTCCTGGAAGAATTCAAAGTTGCAAGGGGAGTAACCTCATGGGTATATCCCCAATGGCCTTCAATTTAAAGAGGAGTTTGGTATGTTGTGGTTAACATGTTTCCACCAAAATGTTTCCAGAGCATAACTTCTTTACTGAATTAAGGGAACCAGCAATTCACTCTAATCCTTTTTGAATAAAAAAGGGAGACATCTGCCCTAAGGATTTCTTGGATAAGGAATGCATAATTATAAATCAAAGTACAGAATCTGACTGAGATGGTGTCTGTACAACAGAGTCACCCATGCATAGTCATTTTCAATAATATCTTTTTCAATTGTTTTCATTTTTATTTATTTTTTATAAATGGGAGTATCCATAATGAAGTGAATAAATTTCATTGCCCACTGATCCAACCCAACATGGAACCTTACAAGGGGACACACTACAATGCCAAACAAAGACACGACAGCAATGCCAGTGTTTTGTAAGCACTATACCCAAACACCAGCATCAGATACAATATCCACAACAGCCAATGAGAACATCCAACACTGGTACTTGGTTGACCCTAGCCCAAATGGACCAACCAACTGACCCTGTGGAGGCCACCAAAAGGCCACCTGTCCACAGGAATTCAAAGCCAAAGTAGTGTGATAGGGATAGACCCCTTAACAACCAGGATCCTCTCCTCTGCTTCACGGGTCACCATACATGACAAACATGGGTGGGTGTTTAAATCCCAGAGGAGGTATATTGAAAGAACAGAACCTTCTCTGGGAGGTCCCCTCACCATGTACAGGTATCCACCTCAAGGAGTGATTGATATAAACTACCACTGTAGAATTGTTGGAATGAATCATGGCAATCCAATTTCTGACCATAGGAAGAAAATGTTCCAAAGCTCATCATACAACCAGAAGCTCCAAGGTGTCGATACGGTAAGTTCACTAAAGCAGTATACCACTGTCCAGAAACCTTCTGCTGACAGACCAATAGCCCCAACCATGTAAGGAAGCATCAATGAAAAGATGCAAGTCTAGATAAGGAAGAACAGGCAGCACACTCAATAAAATGTGGACCTTGTTCAAACATCAACAATGATTATCAGTGGTTAAAGCAGGAAGGGTAAAGGGAGTATTTAAGGTATCCCAAGTGAGATTCCATTGGTCATGCACAGTCAACTGAAGAGACTTCATATGTGCCCAATCCAAAGGAACAAGTTTTTAGAGAAGTCCATATCCCCACAATTAATAGAGCCTAGCAAACAGGAAAAGTGGGAATAGCAAGAATATTGAGAACCAAAAGTCCATCAAATAGAGTCAAAGAAGAGAATGTTAGGCCTGACTGAGGTGGTAGTTAAAAAAGGCCTCCAAATGGACAAGACAGAGTGCAGGAAAAAATTTTCAAACTTGTTAATCCAACTCACTCAAGGAGATGAGCGAGACATGAATACGACTTTGAAATGAGCTAAAAGAAGCCAACTGTTCAGGTAGTGGTATAAACACAACCTCTGAGCATGCAAAAGTCAGGTAAAAGCTCAGATCACTCAGAAAATGTCATATGTAGCCAAAGAAAGCCCAAAAGGCAAGACAAAAATCTGGTACACAACCCCATGATGGTCAAACTAAAGATAGCATCTGCACTGACAAAAAATACAATTGTGTAGTTAGAATTTAGAGATATCTACCTTGGTCATCCACAGTCTGTGATAGAAGAGTCTGTACTTTCTCTGACAGAAGTTAACTGGTTGAAAGAACCTAAAGTAATGGAAAGGATATGGGTACAGGAAACAATGGTGGTGGAAAAGGAATTGTATGACAAGTCTTCCTAACAAGACCTGAAAACCCAATGGTTGGTAGCAAAGTGCAAACTACCAGCAGAGAAAATAAAATTGATCAAACACTGGATCAGAACCTACAGGATAGTCACAGATACTGCTAGTGAGTATGAAACTTGCATAAATAAACACAACAAAATTGGAACCCCTGGTGTGAGGAACCAGTAAAGAACGCAAGGGTGTCAGATATGAAAGAAGAACAGAGGATTGTCTAATTTGAGAGCAAGACAAATGAGCAACCAATGATGGCATGGTTAATTGTTGCTTCACCTATTCCATACGATTCCAAACTTTCAGGAATACTCTCAGAAATGTACCAATGGAGAAAAGGAGTCATCTACTAGTTCCAAATGTAAGTGGATGGTAAATGAACTTGGGGAAAAAACAGTGCACCTCCCCATAAGATCCCAACAGCAAAGAAGCACAAGAAGATAGAGCAGAGGAAGACAGTTATGCCAATGTACAAGTAAGGAGGGAGAATGTATCCCATGAAAATCCCTCAGAAGACTGGTGGATAGTTTCAAAAGGAAGAAGCATGGTGTACCAGTACTGCAAGAAAGTCATAAGAGTAAGACAAAGGTGAGAAAACTGGGCCTAGGACAAATGAACAGGATTGTCCAGACCCACAAATGTGAAGCAGTGATTCTACCTGATCAGCACCAAGAAAGGGATAATCTGGCTGATTGTTATCCAAGGCAAACTATTCCATGACCAGCAAAGCATACTAGCACCAGCTATCAAATGAGAAACAAAATGCTCAGCATGAAACTTTACATCAGGAGAAGAAAGGAAACAAAATATTTGAAGGAAAGATATATCATGCAATAAGGAAGAACATGATTGTGAGAACTTTGGGAAAATAGGAAAATAGATCAAACTTGAGAAATTGCATCTAAAAGGTTTAATTTGGCCTAGAAAATTCCACAGGCTGTCAAAGTTAAAATATTGTCATCACAAAAAGATTTGGTAGGTTCAGGAAGAAATTTAGCACTATTGGAAGAAAACAGTCAGCTCAGTCAATGTGCAATCTCTCAACAAATTAAGTTCCCCCTGTGTAAACCTGTGCTGCCAGCAGGTGGCAGAACCTTCTAAGTATTAACATTAACCTCAGTATCCATTATAGAATGATGTAAGTATAAAATAAACTTGTAAATAAAAATAAGGATAACTAAGGTAAGTTATCACTGAAAACTTTAAAAAATACAACAATAGTAAAATAAATAAATGTTCTTTACACACTGTATGATCATGAGATCACAATAAATGTTCTTTACACACTGTATGATCATGAGATCACAATAAATGTTCTTTACACACTGTATGATCATGAGATCACAATAAATGTTCTTTACACACTGTATGATCATGAGATCACAATAAATGTTCTTTACACACTGTATGATCATGAGATCACAATAAATGTTCTTTACACACTGTATGATCATGAGATCACAATAAATGTTCTTTACACACTGTATGATCATGAGATCACAATAAATGTTCTTTACACACTGTATGATCATGAGATCACAATAAATGTTCTTTACACACTGTATGATCATGAGATCACAATAAATGTTCTTTACACACTGTATGATCATGAGATCACAATCAAAACACATCTTGACGACAGTACTGCCAAACAAGAAGCAACAGTTCGGTAGAATTGAACAGATGGAATCAGGTGCACCAGGAGGGTGTGTTGCACTTCTATTGGTGGAGGGTTGTTGCACAATATGTATGCAGGATGCAGTTGAACTATAGTAACTGTGGGTTTAGGAGTGCATCACACAAGAAGAATAGCTGTGTGTGAAAACAGTATTCTACAGTATTTCAAACTACATTTACTCTACATTGTTCAATAGGTTTATTAAGATAAATCAAAGAGTGTTTTTCATCTCAAAAATAAAATTTTACACAGATTTTGTGAGCTTATGTGAACTGTGTAGGAGGTCAAGAACTGTACAAGGGGCAAAATGTTTAGAAGGTCAAGTTCAGTACACAAGGGCTAAAACATTATTAATAGCAGGAATATTCATCTGATCACCTAAAGCAGAGCAGTCATGAAAGTTTTTGTGTTTGTCTGTTACTGATAATAACAATTATCATTGTAGACTTTCAGAAGATCTATATAACGTTTTGGACCAACTGTCTATTAAATATGTGAATTGTTTTGGAAGGTCAAGAATAGTACATACATTGACTGGTCAAAAGATCAATATCCTTTCTTCATTAAGGAGACCAAAAGAATACAAATGAGGCTTAACTATTCATTTCTCACCAATGTTTAAAAAACATGCTACTATTTTATTTACTTAACTACTAGCAACAAAGCACTACTTCAATAGCTCGAGTCACTTATCCATGACTGTGCCAAGACCCTTTTCTTTGATCATGCTGAGTTCCTGCCTACATGTTGAATGTGTGATACAAACGATGACAGAGATGTCTTACACCTACTATGATTGAAAGCTACTCACCAACCGATTCAAGTCATTCTGTAACACCTCAACATCTTCAATACAGCTACAGTTTAATTTTATCACCACAGTTTACTAATCATGTCCCTATCAATATCATTAATTTAAATAAGAAAAACCTTGACCTAACCACTCATCTTCTAATAATAAAGGTTCACTTTGGCAGATGTTTATTAATATAACCATTTTCTATTCTCTTATTTAACCATCCTACAACTGAATTAACTAGTCTTTCTCTAAACCCTACCATTCTGATTCTAACTCTTTGTATGATACCTACTTAAGGATATAACACCCTTTCCATCACTTATATCACAAGTAACACACACACACAAAAACAACTTACAAAAAGGTATTTAATTAGTTTTCAATAACAACTATTACAACTTAGTTTTGTTGCTATTAGTCAATATTTCAATATTTATCATTAACATTAATGGTCTAGCACTAAGTTTTGAAAAACCTCAGATCAGCAAATTCTAATAAAAATACTGAACAAATGATATAATAACCTTTATAAATATGTGACATGAGTTGCTTCTTCTTGAAATTTACAATATCAAGATAATAGCAGTCAGATTGTAAATATTTGAATCAGTAACGAAGGCTTTTAGCAAGAATGTGTTACAGACCATCAGATGCAACTCGTGATATTCACAAGAAACTCAACTGTCAACACAATAATAACTATATTAAAGTGTATCAAATTCGAAAATGTTATATTCTTTGCTTGTAATTAAGTACAAGGTTACATAATGGGCTATCTGTGCAGTGCTCACCATGCCTATAAAACCTGCTATTTAGCATAGAATTCACTGTCAAGATACTGGGAGTTACGTTAGAGTCAAATTATGAGGAAGATAGATTGAAGAAACTGTTAAAGATGGTTCTATTCATGAATTGGTTAGGGAACCCACTAAAAGCAATGTTATTTTATATTAAATTTCACTACAGAAATGCTTGGTAGGGTCAAGACTGAAGAGCACGTGGGTGCAACTGATCATTGATCTATTACATTTGATGCTTCATTGCACACAGAGATTAGAATAATGAGATGTTGAACAAATCTTGTTATTTTGGTTCACATGTCTCTTCAGCTATTCAAACAATGTGTTGTTACACATGGTAGGGAAAACAGGATTTTATAAAAATACTGAACTAGTGATTGTGTTCAGTTTTGGACTTCTTAGTTTGGAAACGTTGTCAAATGATGACTTGGACTTCTTAGTTTGGAAAGGACACTGAACTGTTGAAAAGAGTTCAGAGGAGGGCTTCTGGTATGGAAAGGTTGTCAAATGATGACTTGGACTTCTTAGCTTGGAAAGGACACTGAACTCAGAGTTCAGAGGAGGGCTTCTGGTATGAAAAGGTTGTCAAATGATAGCAGGTTAAGATTTCTGAAATTGTTTTCTTGTAAAACAAAAAGGTTAATATAGAAGTATGGAAGAATGGTAAGTTTGGGAAATAAAAATATAAAAACTTTGACAGGAAAGAATTAATCTTCAGCTAAAAACAGTTCTCTTTTACTAAGAAAGTAGATAGTGGACTTTTGGGTTGTATTCAGTTGTAGTGTATTCATTAAATCCAAAGGCATTCGAGGGAAGACTTGATAAGCATTTAAATGACAACAACTGGCTTCAAGCTTGTTTTATTACTTTGGTTTAGCAGATCGGACTACCTACATCACAGGTTTACTGTGCCACAACACAGTAATGCAAGCTGCTAGGGGTCTCATAAGAGTTTCATCAAACAAAGAATAATTAATAATAAAAAAACTACAAAAATATTGGATGTAGCAGCAGGGGCGTCACACAAATTAAAGCAGGTTAAGGTGTCAACAGTGAAAAAAAAAGTTTGAAAGCTACTGGCATAGATGAACTAACAGATCCTTTGTTTTCCTTAAAAAACTTAAATGTTACATTATTCAAACATCTCAAGAGTTTAGGTTATCGCTAGTATGTAACGTATCAAACATCCAAAACGTATAAAACGAATTTCTTTGCTTCACAGATTAACAGCCTACAAGTGTTAACCAACATCAGTAGTAAAAACACACCATCAAGTAATCTTCTATGTGTTATAATAATGTCGTAACACTAGCAGTAACAATAAATAACACAGTATCATAACCGTACTAATATACAGCATAGTATAACTTAAGATTACTAGTGATAAAATAACAGACCTGTCTTGAACTTGCTGCAATTCAATTTTCTTTGTAGATGAAATGAGAATTGAAACATAATGTCGAACAATTCCTATTAGAAATGTTAGTATAACTATTGGTAGAAAAACCCACAATCTAATATCTGAATCCAGCAACAATTCAGCCATTTTAATCTACCGTTTCATTCCATGTAGAAAGCCCAGAAATGTTATAATCTCGTAACCAAATATCATTTTGGATTAACTGAAATAGAGATTGATAAAGAAAAAATCTAAAATGTCTGGTGTAGAGAATTTATAGGGAGACACAAAGTAAAACAATTGAGTAAACGAACATGTTAAGGAAGCACCTGGTAGCGTCGTGATCCAGAAAATAGATATTATAAGGGCGCATTGAGAAAAATTCCCAAATATTGTCAAAATCATACTCGTTTCAATTTTACGTCAGCTCGCTCACCTAGCAAGTTTAAATCACATGGATTTTTCTAAAATTTTAATATACAAGCTTAAAAATATCAACTGAGAATATATGTTGTATAACTAGATAAACTGTATTCGACTAATCACTGATGACAAGGAAACCCACTTGTAGAGAAAAATATATATACTAGCCAATATTTTTATGACACAAGTTTAAACACAAACAATTAACACAGCATCACATCCACCACTGTACTGGTACAGATATGTAGACGACACGATTGCGGGATTCACATCTACAGAACACACACTTAATTTTTTCAATCACATTAACTCTATACATCCCAACATTAACTTCACATGTGAACAGGAAGAAAGCAATCAAATATCATTTCTTAACCTCAAAATTACACGAACCGATACACAACATTTGGCAAAAACTAGTAACAAAATTTGACATTCCAGTTAATACCAAATTTATTCAAAAAACAGGCACAAAACTGAGGTCTATACTATGTAAAAACTACACTGACAAACACCACATCAACATTATTTACAAAATACAATGTGATAACTGCCACGACTTATATATTGGAGAAACAAGTAGAAAAATGGAAACCAGATTCAAAGAACACAAAAAGTCACCTTCACACGTTTTCGAATACTGCAACTCAAATAATCACAACATAACCATAAAAAGCACCCAAACACTAAATAAAGAAACAAACATAAACAAACGCAAAATTAAAGAAGCCTTACTTATACAACAACTCAAGCCCAAAACAAACCAATACAAAGGAACACCTTTATACCTATATTAATAAATGTAATCCAACATCTAAGCATGCCCTCTAATTACTACACTTAGTTACACAACTCCCTTCAAACATGTGGTCAGCTATCGGTAAGTTACCTCTTTCTTTCTTTGTGAACCTGACGATGACCGAAGAAGGTCGAAACGTTGTTCGCTCCTCTACATAAAAAAAATTCTCAACCAAAACCAGCCGTTTTTATATATATATTTGTATGTTCCAATAAGTAAATACGTGAGATAAGCTAGCTAAAAATTACTATAGTACGGGGGTTCCCAAACTTTGCAAACCGGCGAACCCTTTTAAATTTCTTTAATATATTGTCGAACCACCTTCAGTTTAAAACAGTTTTTATCATGTGTAACTGATGTATCTTAAACGTATTTCAAAATCTTTACAGTTTGATTCTAGTTGTACGAAAATAACAATGAAAATACATTTAAATATGGAGAATTTAAAAAAAAAATCATGACTTACTTTAATATGAAGGATGATACTGGTTTACTGAAACAATCTTACGAGTTTCAATGTATGACTATTTCAAAAAGGATCCGGCCTCTACATTTATCTTATTCTATTCTTCGGTTTTGTATGAGTCAATCCAACTGTAAATCAACTGTCGTGTTTTTTGTTGTTGTTTTTTTTTTTTGGGGGGGGGATTGCAGGTTAAGGTGCCTGGCGCATAACTGCTTTACTTAATTCAATTTATGTTAATCACAGTTATTGATTTGGAATTTATATATATTGTCAATTTGATGTATTACTTTTAGTGTTACCACGAAACACAGTTTGGGAGCATCTTATATAATACGTTATAAACCATAGTACAGTGGGAGTTGACACAAAATATTGTCAACCCAGATATTTTATGTAATAACCAAGTTTTATTTTTAAAGCATGCACGTGGGTGGTTGAAAGTTGCGAAAAAATTCATACCAATATTCACGTTGGGATTTTATTTAAAACCAAAACTAGGCCTATACAGTGTACTTTTTATTAGGAAAGACTAATATTAAACATTGAATCAACACACCAAAAGTTTTTGTACCGAGTTTCATTCAAAATAATGATTCAATAAAATAAGCTAGCATAACGTTTTTTACAAAATTTTGTGAAAAAATTGAAACTTATATTTTAGAACATCAAGACTTAGAGGCCTTGGGATACATAAAATGAATGTTACAGACATATTTAATATTGACCAAAGATCTATTCTAAGTCTTAAACGGAAACAACCACTAGTGATTGTATTTGAGGACAGCTATGGTAACTTCATATTGTATTTGAGGAGAGCTATGGTAACTTAATATTGTATTTTGATTTCAACGGCCATGAACGAATACACAAATATTTAGTGAGTTTAAAACAATAGACGTCAAATAACTTTTAAAAAAACAACAACAATTGATGACAATACATAAAAATAGTCGTAACTACCAATATTAATATGATCGGTATTCACGATAGCAACTGGAACTACTGCTATTGTTTATAACAACACTACTAGACTGTTCTTACAGATGCTGGTACTACTCCTACTGTTCGTAACACCAGCACTAGTCTACTGCTATTGTTTATAACAACACCACTAGACTGTTCTTACAGATGCTGGTACTACTCCTACTGTTCGTAACACCAGCACTAGTCTACTGCTATTGTTTATAACAACACCACTAGACTGTTCTTACAGATGCTGGTACTACTCCTACTGTTCGTAACACCAACACTAGTCTACTGCTATTGTTTATAACAACACCACTAGACTGTTCTTACAGATGCTGGTACTACTCCTACTGTTCGTAACACCAGCACTAGTCTACTGTTATGGTTGCTGCTACTACTGAAACTAATTGTAAAACCAGCACTAGTCTACTGTTACACTTGCTACTACTACTGTTAGTGTTTTTAACGCTAGCACTAGTCTACTGTTTTAGATGCTGCTACTACTGCTACTATTTATAACTAGTCTACTCTGACTGTTGCTACTGCTACTGTATTTACTGTTAAAACACTATTATTGTTTGTGTTGTTCCTGGTACCACTACTAGTCTACTACTACTGTCGCTACTGTATCTACCGTCAAGATACTATTATGTTTTGTGCTGTTCTTGCTACTACCACTGTTGATACTGCTACTATATCTACCGTTAATATACTATTATTGTTTGTAGTGTTCTTGTTGCTACTACAACTGTTGTGTTACTGTTCCTACTGTTACTATATCTACTACTAATACACTATTATTTTTTGTGATGTTTTTTTGCTAGTACTGTTACCCTACTGCTAATGTTGCTGCTCATACTGCATCTACTGTTAATACACCATTATTGTTTGAGGTGTTCTTGCTGCTACTACTAGTATACTATTACTGTTCTTGCTACTGTTCCTGATTCATGTAATGTTAGTACACTATTATTTTTGTGATGTTCTTGCTTCTACTACTAGCTTACCACTACAGTCTACTACTACTCTTCCTACGGTTATTGCATCTACTGTTAACACATTATTATTGTTTGTGGTATTCTTGGTGCTACTAGTAGTCTACTACAACGTTTGCTACTACTACTGTATTTATTGTTAATACACTATTACTGTTCTGGTGTTCCTGCTACTACTACAAGCCTACTGACACTGTTCCATCTGCTAGTGTATTGATTGTTAATACACTATTACTGTTGTGGTGTTCCTGCTACTAATACTAGCCTACTGACACTGTTCCATCTGCTATTGTATTGATTGTTAATATACTATTACTGTTGTGGTGTTCCTGCTACTACTACAAGCCTACTGACACTGTTCCATCTGCTAGTGTATTGATTGTTAATACACTATTACTGTTGTGGTGTTCCTGCTACTAATACTAGCCTACTGACACTGTTCCATCTGCTATTGTATTGATTGTTAATATACTATTACTGTTGTGGTGTTTCTGCTACTACTACTAGCCTACTGACACTGTTCCATCTACTACTGTATTGATTGTTAATACATTATTACTGTTGTGGTGTTCCTGTTACTAATACTAGCCTACTGACACTATTCCATCTGCTACTGTATTGATTGTTAATACGCTATTACTATTGTGGTGTTCTTGCTACTACTACTAGCCTACTGACACTGTTCCACCTGCTACTGTATTGATTGTTAATACACTATTACTGTTGTGATGTTCCTGCTACTACTACTAGCCTACTTACACTGTTCCATCGGCTACTGTATTGATTGTTAATACACTATTACTGTTGTGGTGTTCCTGTTACTAATACTAGCCTACTGACACTGTTCCACCTGCTACTGTATTGATTGTTAATACACTATTACTGTTGTGGTGTTCCTGTTACTACTAGCCTACTGACACTGTTCCATCTGCTACTGTATTGATTGTTAATACATTATTACTGTTGTGATGTTCCTGCTACTACTACTAGCCTACTGACACTGTTCCATCTGCTATTGTATTGATTGTTAGCATACTATTACTGTTGTGGTGTTCCTGCTACTACTACTAGCCTACTGACACTGTTCCATCTACTACTGTATTGATTGTTAATACATTATTACTGTTGTGGTGTTCCTGTTACTAATACTAGCCTACTGACACTGTTCCATCTGCTACTGTATTGATTGTTAATACACTATTACTGTTGTGGTGTTCCTGTTACTAATACTAGCCTACTGACACTGTTCCATCTGCTACTGTATTGATTGTTAATACACTATTACTGTTGTGATGTTCCTGCTACTACTACTAGCCTACTGACACTGTTCCATCTGCTACTGTATTGATTGTTAATACGCTATTACTATTGTGGTGTTCTTGCTACTACTACTAGCCTACTGACACTGTTCCACCTGCTACTGTATTGATTGTTAATACACTATTACTGTTGTTCCTGTTACTACAAGCCTACTGACACTGTCCATCTGCTACTGTATTGATTGTTAATACACTATTACTGTTGTGGTGTTCCTGCTACTAATACTAGCCTACTGACACTGTTCCATCTGCTACTGTATTGATTGTTAATACACTATTACTGTTGTGGTGTTCCTGCTACTACTACTAGCCTACTGACACTGTTCCATCTGCTACTGTATTGATTGTTAATACATTATTACTGTTGTGATGTTCATGCTACTACTACTAGCCTACTGACACTGTTCCATCTGCTACTGTATTGATTGTTAATACACTATTACTGTTGTGGTGTTCCTGCTACAACTACTAGCCTACTGACACTGTTCCATCTGCTACTGTGTTGATTGTTAATACACTATTACTGTTGTGGTGTTCCTGCTACTACTACTAGCCTACTGACACTGTTCTATCTGCTACTGTATTGATTGTTAATACATTATTACTTTGTGGTGTTCCTGCTACTACTACTAGCCTACTGACACTGTTCCACCTGCTACTGTATTGATTGTTAATACACTATTGCTGTTGTGGTGTTCCTGCTACTACTACTAGCCTACTGACACTGTTCCATCTGCTACTGTATTGATTGTTAATACACTATTACTGTTGTGATGTTCCTGCTACTACTACTAGCCTACTGACACTGTTCCATCTGCTACTGTATTGATTGTTAATACACTATTACTGTTGTGGTGTTCTTGCTACTACTACTAGCCTACTGACACTGTTCCACCCGCTACTGTATTGATTGTTAATACACTATTACTGTTGTGATGTTCCTGCTACTACTACTAGCCTACTGACACTGTTCCATCTGCTACTGTATTGATTGTTAATACACTATTACTGTTGTGGTGTTCCTGCTACTACTACTAGCCCAGTGACACTGTTATATCTGCTACTGTATTGATTGTTAATACACTATTACTGTTGTGGTGTTCTTGCTACTACTACTAGCCTACTGACACTGTTCCATCTGCTACTGTATCTACTGTTAATACACTATTATCGTTTGTAGTGTTCTTACTACTACTACTAGCCTTCAGTTGTAGTGTGGTACTGCTACTGCATCTACTGTTAACGCACTATTATTGTTTGTTCTGTTCTTCCTGCTACTACTAGACTACTGTTACAATTGCTACTGCAACTGTATCTACTGTTAATACACTATTGTGCTGTTCTTATAACTACCACTATAGCTACAATTACGACAGAAAGTGTTTGTACTTCTGTGTAAAAAGTGGGTTTTGCTCATAACTTAAAAAGTATCACGATTAGGCTAATAGAAGTAAAATATATTATAAATATTATACTAACACACGTCTACATAAATTATTATGTAAATTAAACGACAATTAAACTGTTTAGAAACAAATAACAAAAATAGGAGGAGCAGAAAGTGTTCGTACAGTTCTAGAACGTGTGAAAAAATCTGATATTCCCGAAAAATTTTGTTTAGTTTGGTGAATAAACTACATTATACCATTCCAGAACTAGACACTGGGTTCATAATTATTGGAATTTAGCCAGCAAAAAATGTACTTCCGGCAATTTAGCGCCGTCTCCGTCACTATCTGCTTGGTCATCATGGTGAACAGGAAACAACTAACTGTCCAGTGATTTAAAAAACCGAATTATTGTGAAACACAAGTCTCGTGTGTCTCTTTCCGGTATTGCTACACAACTTAATGTGCCGAAATCTACTGTTCAAAGCATAATTGCCAAGTTTCAACTTACAGGATCAACTGCTAACCTCCCTCCTTCCGGACGCCCTACAAAAATTCCAGAGAGATACAAGAAGAAGGTTCTCAGAGAAGTTAGTAGGAACCCTCGTTTAACACGTAATGACATACAGAAACTGGGGTTGAAGTAAGCACCTCTACAGTTATAAACATGTTATGCTTTTCTGGGTTCGAAGCATGCTGTACTCGTAAAACTCCATATTTTGAGCCTGTTCATTTAGAAGCACAATTGAGGTATGCAATAAAGCATGTATATAAACCCTTTACTTATTGAAACAGTATTCTTTGGTCAAACGAGACTAAAATCGAGCTTTTCGGCCAAAATGATGTTCACTATATTCTCCGTAAGAAGGGGGCACGAAATCTTCCAAAGAACACCGTCCTTACAATTAAACACGGAAGTGGCTTGATCATGCTGTGGGGTTCCTTCAGCTCTTCTGGTGAATCATGGAATCATGAAAAAAGAAGAGTACGTTGATATATTAGGTACTTATATCAAGAATGATGCTCGGAACTTGCGGCTTGAGCGTCGTTGCATCTTCCAGCACGACAATGACCCTAAGCACACATCAAAATATGTGCAATCCTGGTTGCAGAGGAACCATATAAGCATTGTGGAGTGACCATCTCAGTCACCCGATCTCAACCCAATTGAAAACGTTTGGCATGAGTTGAAGATCAGGGTTCATCAGCGTCATCCGAAAAACTTGCAAGAGTTCAAGGCCTTCTGTTAAGAATAATGGAAGAAAATACCAGTCGACTACTGTCAAACGATCATGGAGGGTTATGAAGAGAGATTGAGCCAAGTAATCCACCTAAAAGGCTACACAACTGACCATTAAAGTAGACGCACGAACACTTTTTGCCCCTCCTATGTTTGGTAATTTGTTTATACACAGTTTATTTGTTATTAAATTTACATACAAATTTATGTAGATGTGTATTAGCATAATATTTATAATATACTCTACTTTCATTGTCCTAATAGTGACACGTTTTAAGTTATGAGGAAAAAACTACTCACGACACAGGGGTACGAACACTTTCTGTCGTAACTGTGCTCTTAATACACTTATTCTTCATGATGATCTTGCTCCAACTACTATCATACCGTTACACTTGTTACTGCTACTATCATACCGTTACACTTGTTACTGCTACTATCATACCGTTACGCTTGCTACTGCTACTATCATACCGTTACATTTGCTACTGCAACTACTGCTAAAACCTTTTATTTTTTGTGGAGTTCTTGCTGCTACTACTACTGTTGCTGCTACTGCATCTACTGCTAAAACCTATTATTGTTTGTGGTGTTCTTGCTGCTACTACTATTGTTGCTGCTACTGTATCTACTGTTAACACACTATTATTGTTTCTGGTGTTCTTGCTGCTACTGCTACTACATATACTGTTAACACACTACTATTATTTCTGGTGTTCTTGCTGCTACTACTACTGTAGCTGCTACTGTATCTACTGTTAATGTACTATTATTGTTTGTAGATTTCTTGCTGCTACTACTACTGTAGCTGCTACTGTATCTACTGTTAACACACTATTAATGTTTGTGGTGTTCTTGCTGCTACTACTACTGTTGCTGCTACTGTATCACCTGTTAACACACTATTATTGTTTGTGGTGTTCTTGCTTCTACTACTACTGTTGCTGCTACTGTATCAACTGTTAACACACTATTATTGTTTGTGGTGTTCTTGCTTCTACTACTACTGTTGCTGCTACTGTATCTACTGTTAACACACTATTATTGTTTGTGGTGTTGTTGCTGCTACTACTACTGTTAACACACTATTATTGTTTGTGGTGTTCTTGCTTCTACTACTATTGTTGCTGCTACTGTATCTACTGTTAACACACTATTACTGTTTGTGGTGTTCTTCCTGCTACTACTACTGTTGCTGCTACTGTATCTACTGTTAACACACTATTATTGTTTGTGGTGTTCTTGCCTCTACTAGTACTGTTGCTGCTACTGTATCTACTGTTAACACACTATTATTGTTTGTGGTGCTCTTGCTGCTACTGCTACTGTTGCTGCTACTGTATCTACTGTTAACACACTATTATTGTTTCTGGTGTTCTTGTTGCTACTGCTACTGTTTCTGCTACTGTATCTACTGTTAACACACTATAATTGTTTGTGGTGTTCTTGCTCCTACTGATACTGTTGCTGCTGCTGTATCTACTGTTAATACACTATTAATGTTTGTGGTGTTATTGCTCCTACTACTACTGTTGCTGCTACTGTATCTACAGTTAACACACTATTAATGTTTGTGGTGTTCTTGCTGCTACTGTATCTACTGTTAACACACTTTTATTGTTTGTAGTGTTCTTGCTGCAACTGCTACTGTAGCTGCTACTATATCTACTGTTAACACACTATTAATGTTTGTGGTGTTCTTGGTGCTACTACTATTGTTACTGCTACTGTGTCTACTGTTAACACACTATTTTTGTTTGTGGTGTTATTGCTGCTACTACTACTGTAGCTGCTACTGTATCTACTGTTAATGTACTATTATTGTTTGTAGTGTTCTTGCTGCTACTACTACTGTAGCTGCTACTGTATCAACTGTTAACACACTATTATTGTTTGTGGTGCTCTTGCTGCTACTGCTACTGTTGCTGCTACTGTATCTACTGTTAATACACTATTAATGTTTGTGGTGTTCTTGCTCATACTACTACTACTGTTGCTGCTATTGTATCTACTGTTAACACACTATTAATGTTTGTGGTGTTCTTGTTGCTACTGCTACTGTTACTGCTACTGTATCTACTGTTAACACACTATTATTGTTTGTGGTGTTCTTGCTTCTACTACTACTGTTGCTGCTACTGTATCTACTGTTAACACACTATTATTGTTTGTGGTGTTGTTGCTGCTACTACTACTGTTGCTGCTTCTGTATCTACTGTTAACACACTATTATTGTTTCTAGTGTTCTAGGTGCTACTACTACTGTTGCTGCTACTGTATCAACTGTTAACACACTGTTATTGTTTGAGGTGTTCTTGCTTCTACTACTACTGTTGCTGCTACTGTATCTACTGTTAACACACTATTATTGTTTGTGGTGTTCTTGCTTCTACTACTATTGTTGCTGCTACTGTATCTACTGTTAACACACTATTATTGTTTGTGGTGTTCTTGCTGCTGCTACTACTGTTGCTGCTACTGTATCTACTGTTAACACACTATTATTGTTTGTGGTGTTCTTGCCTCTACTAGTACTGTTGCTGCTACTGTATCTAATGTTAACACACATTTAATGTTTCTGGAGTTCTTGCTGCTACTGTATCTACTGTTAACACACTTTTATTGTTTGTAGTGTTCTTGCTGCTGCTACTACTGTAGCTGCTACTGTATCTACTGTTAACACACTATTATTGTTTCTAGTGTTCTAGGTGCTACTACTACTGTTGCTGATACTGTATCAACTGTTAACACACTGTTATTGTTTCAGGTGTTCTTGCTTCTACTACTACTGTTGCTACTACTGTATCTACTGTTAACACACTATTATTGTTTGTGGTGTTGTTGCTGCTATTACTACTGTTGCTGCTTCTGTATCTACTGTTAACACACTATTATTGTTTGTGGTGTTCTTGCTTCTACTACTATTGTTGCTGCTACTGTATCTACTGTTAACACACTATTATTGTTTGTGGTGTTCTTGCTGCTACTACTACTGTTGCTGCTACTGTATCTACTGTTAACACACTATTATTGTTTGTGGTGTTCTTGCCTCTACTAGTACTGTTGCTGCTACTGTATCTACTGTTAACACACTATTATTGTTTGTGGTGCTCTTGCTGCTACTGCTACTGTTGCTGCTACTGTATCTACTGTTAACACACTATTATTGTTTCTGGTGTTCTTGTTGCTACTGCTACTGTTTCTGCTACTGTATCTACTGTTAACACACTATAATTGTTTGTGGTGTTCTTGCTGCTACTGATACTGTTGCTGCTGCTATATCTACTGTTAATACACTATTAATGTTTGTGGTGTTCTTGCTCCTACTACTACTGTTGCTGCTACTGTATCTACTGTTAACACACTATTAATGTTTGTGGTGTTCTTGCTGCTACTGTATCTACTGTTAACACACTTTTATTGTTTGTAGTGTTCTTGCTGCAACTACTACTGTAGCTGCTACTATATCTACTGTTAACACACTATTAATATTTGTGGTGTTCTTGGTGCTACTACTATTGTTACTGCTACTGTGTCTACTGTTAACACACTATTTTTGTTTGTGGTGTTATTGCTGCTACTACTACTGTAGCTGCTACTGTATCTACTGTTAATGTACTATTATTGTTTGTAGTGTTCTTGCTGCTACTACTACTGTAGCTGCTACTGTATCTACTGTTAACACACTATTAATGTTTGTGGTGTTCTTGCTGCTACTACTACTGTTGCTGCTACTGTATCTTCTGTTAACACACTATTAATGTTTGTGGTGTTCTTGCTGCTACTGTATCTACTGTTAACACACTATTAATGTTTGTGGTGTTCTTGCTGCTACTGTATCTACTGTTAACACACTATTATTGTTTGTAGTGTTCTTGGTGCTACTACTATTGTTGCTGCTACTGTATTTACTGTTAACACACTATTAATGTTTGTGGTGTTCCTGCTGCTACTACTACTGTAGCTGCTACTGTATCAACTGTTAACACACTATTATTGTTTGTGGTGTTCTTGCTTCTACTACTACTGTTGCTGCTACTGTATCTACTGTTAACACACTATTATTGTTTGTGGTGTTGTTGCTGCTACTACTACTGTTGCTGCTTCTGTATCTACTGTTAACACACTATTATTGTTTGTGGTGTTCTTGCTGCTACTGATACTGTTGCTGCTACTGTATCTACTGTTAACACACCATTATTGTTTGAGGTGTTTTTACTGCTACTACTACTGTTGCTGCTACTGTATCTACTGTTAACACACTATTATTGCTTGTGGTGTTCTTGATGCTCCTACTAATATTGCTACTACTGTATCTACTGTTAACACACTATTATTGTTTGTGGTGTTCTTGCTGCTACTACTACTGTTGCTGCTACTGTATCTACTGTTAACACACTATTATTGTTTGTGGTGTTCTTGGTGCTACTACTACTGTTTCTGCTACTGTATCTACTGTTATCACACTATTAATGTTTGTGCTGTCATTTCTACTGATATTGTACCTATCATTGATACATTATTATTTTTTGGTGCTACTACTAGTCTGCTATTACTGTTGCTACTGACACTGCATCTACTGTTAATACAGTATTATTGTTTGTGGTGTTCTTGCTGTTAATACTGGTGTAATTCTACTCTTTTTAGTGCTATAATTGCTACTGCTACTCTATCTGCTGTTAACACAGTTATTTTTTGTGATATTCTTGTTACTACTAGTGTTGGTACTGTTAATACATTATTATTATTTTTTGCTGTTATTGTTACTACTGCTATTGCTACTGTATCTACTGCTAATATGCTATTATTGTTTGTGGTGTTCTTGCTGCTACTACTAGTCTACTAGTACTGTTGGTAGTACTGTATTTACTGTTAATACACTATTATTGTTTTTGATGTTCTTGCTGCTACTACTAGTCTACTAGTACTGTTGGTCCTCTTGTATCTACTGTGAATACACTATTATTGTTTATGATGTTCTTGCTGCTACTACTAGTCTACTAGTACTGTTGGTCCTCTTGTATCTACTGTTAATACACTATTATTGTTTGTGATGTTCTTGCTGCTACTACTAGTCTACTAGTACTGCTGGTCCTCTGTATCTACTGTTAATACATTATTATTGTTTGTGATGTTCTTGCTGCTACTACTAGTCTACTAGTACTGCTGGTCCTACTGTATCTACTATTAATGCTACTATTTCCAACTGCTACTGTATCTTGTCATTTTGTGTTTTTTCTTGCCACTACTACTAGCCTACTGCTACTATATTTACTGTTAATACACTAATATTTTTTGTAGTGTTCTTGCTCCTACTACTAGTCTACTAGTACTGCTGGTTTTACTGTATCTACTATTAATACACTATTATTGTTTGATGTTCTTGCTGCTACTACTAGTCTACTAGTACACTTGGTAGTACTGTATTTACTGTTAATACACTATTATTGTTCTTGATGTTCTTGCTGCTACTACTAGTCTACTAGTACTGTTGGTCCTCTTGTATCTACTGTTAATACACTATTATTGTTTGTGATATTCTTGCTGCTACTACTAATCTACTAGTACTGCTGGTCTTACTGTATCTACTGTTAATACACTATTATTTTTTGTTGTGTTCTTGCTGCTACTACTAGTCTACTAGTACTGCTGGTCCTACTGTATCTACTGTTAATACACTATTATTGTTTGTGATGTTCTTGCTGTTACTACTAGTCTACTAGTACTGCTGGTCCTACTGTATATTTTTTGTAGTGTTCTTGCTGCTACTACTAGTCTACTAGTACTGCTTGTCCTACTGTATCTACTGTTAATACACTATTATTGTTTGTGATGTTCTTGCTGTTACTACTAGTCTACTAGTACTGCTGGTCCTACTGTATATTTTTTGTAGTGTTCTTGCTGCTACTACTAGTCTACTAGTACTGCTTGTCCTACTGTATCTACTGTTAATACACTATTATTGTTTGTGATGTTCTTGGTGCTACTACTACTGTTTCTGCTACTGTATCTACTGTTAACACACTATTAATGTTTTTGCTGTCATTTCTACTGATATTGTACCTATCATTGATACATTATTATTTTTTGGTGTTACTACTAGTCTGCTACTACTGTTGCTACTGACACTGCATCTACTGTTAATACAGTATTATTGTTTGTGGTGTTCTTGCTGGTAATACTGGTGTAATTCTACTCTTTTTAGTGCTATAACTGCTACTGCTACTCTATCTGCTGTTAACACACAGTTATTTTTTGTGATGTTCTTGTTACTACTAGTGTTGGTACTGTTAATACATTATTATTATTTTTTGCTGTTATTGTTACTACTGCTATTGCTACTGTATCTACTGCTAATATGCTATTATTGTTTGTGATGTTCTTGCTGCTACTACTAGTCTACTATTACTGTTGGTCCTACTGTATCTACTGTTAATACACTATTATTGTTTGTGATGTTCTTGCTGTTACTACTAGTCTACTAGTACTGCTGGTCCTACTGTATCTACTGTTAAAACACTATTATTTTTTGTAGTGTTCTTGCTGCTACTACTAGTCTACTAGTACTGTTGGTCCTCTTGTATCTACTGTTAATGCTACTATTTCCAACTGCTACTGTATCTTGTCATTTTGTGTTTTTTCTTGCCACTACTACTAGCCAACTGCCACTGTATCTACTGTTAATACACTAAAATTGTTTGTGATGTTCTTGTTACCACTTCTAGTGTACCGTTATATTGCTACTGCTACTGTATCTACAGTTAATACATTACTATTGTTTGTTATGTTCCTGTTACCACTTCTAGTGTACCGTTATATTGCTACTGCTACTGTATCTACTGATAATACACTAAAATTGTTTGTGATGTTCTTGTTACTACTTCTAGTGTACCGTTATATTGCTACTGCTACTGTATCTACTGATAATACACTAAAATTGTTTGTTATGTTCTTGTTACTACCTCTAATGTACCGTTATATTGCTACTGCTACTGTATCTACTGGTAATACATTACTATTGTTTGTTATGTTCTTGTTACTACCTCTAATGTACCGTTATATTGCTACTGCTACTGTATCTACTGGTAATACATTACTATTGTTTGTTATGTTCTTGTTACCACTTCTAGTGTACCGTTATATTGCTACTGCTACTGTATCTACTGGTAATACACTACTATTGTTTGTTATGTTCTTGTTACTACCTCTAATGTACCGTTATATTGCTACTGCTACTGTATCTACTGGTAATACATTACTATTGTTTGTTATGTTCTTGTTACTACCTCTAATGTACCGTTATATTGCTACTGCTACTGTATCTACTGGTAATACACTAAAATTGTTTGTGATGTTCTTGTTACTACCTCTAATGTACCGTTATATTGCTACTGCTACTGTATCTACTGGTAATACACTAAAATTGTTTGTGATGTTCTTGTTACTACCTCTAATGTACCGTTATATTGCTACTGCTACTGTATCTACTGATAATACACTACTATTGTTTGTTATGTTCTTGTTACTACCTCTAATGTACCGTTATATTGCTACTGCTACTGTATCTACTGGTAATACACTAAAATTGTTTGTGATGTTCTTGTTACTACTTCTAATGTAGCGTTATATTGCTACTGCTACTGTATCTACTGGTAATACACTAAAATTGTTTGTGATGTTCTTGTTACTACTTCTAATGTAGCGTTATATTGCTACTGCTACTGTATCTACTGGTAATACACTAAAATTGTTTGTGATGTTCTTGTTACTACCTCTAATGTACCGTTATATTGCTACTGCTACTGTATCTACTGATAATACACTACTATTGTTTGTTATGTTCTTGTTACTACCTCTAATGTACCGTTATATTGCTACTGCTACTGTATCTACTGGTAATACACTAAAATTGTTTGTTATGTTCTTGTTACTACTTCTAATGTAGCGTTATATTGCTACTGCTACTGTATCTACTGGTAATACACTAAAATTGTTTGTGATGTTCTTGTTACTACTTCTAATGTAGCGTTATATTGCTACTGCTACTGTATCTACTGGTAATACACTAAAATTGTTTGTGATGTTCTTGTTACTACCTCTAATGTACCGTTATATTGCTACTGCTACTGTATCTACTGGTAATACACTACTATTGTTTGTTATGTTCTTGTTACTACCTCTAATGTACCGTTATATTGCTACTGCTACTGTATCTACTGGTAATACACTACTATTGTTTGTTATGTTCTTGTTACTACCTCTAATGTACCGTTATATTGCTACTGCTACTGTATCTACTGGTAATACACTACTATTGTTTGTTATGTTCTTGTTACTACCTCTAATGTACCGTTATATTGCTACTGCTACTGTATCTACTGATAATACATTACTATTGTTTGTTATGTTCTTGTTACCACTTCTAGTGTACCGTTATATTGCTACTGCTACTGTATTTACTGGTAATACACTACAATTGTTTGTTATGTTCTTGTTACCACTTCTAATGCACCGTTATATTGCTACTGCTACTGTATCTACAGTTAATACACTAATATTGTTTGTTATGTTCTTGTTGTTATTACTGTTTGTTACTTTTTTAATTTTGTTTCTATTCGCTACAGGTAAATTATTGCTATATTTTGTTGTGTTTTTTTCAAGTACAATTAGTGGTGTGAGAACGTTAGTTTCGTTAGGATTATGGTACTGTTATACTTGACAAATGTGATTCCTCAATTCAGAGATTAATCTGTGATGGAAGTATAAGGGAAACTCCAGAAGTCACAACTAGTTAAGCATTTGCTTCAAATGAATACAGATGAGCTAAAACAACTACTTTGTTTCTCTGAGTCAGGCAGAATGTAGAACAGTTGTGCTCTGTTTTATCGTATTCCACGGGACTAAGTTAGAACAAAGGATACAGTGTTTGTATGTTCATCATGTTACGAACAAAAGAAGAGAATGGTGCTTTATGGGTGATTTTCTGTAGCTAAGAAGAAGAAACGACAAAAGAAACGGTAACTACAGCAATCATCATGAGTTGACATGCTGATCAATAACAATGTCCCAGAGTTTCTAGACTTGACATCATTTTTATCCAACAAACAAACCTTCATTACCTTGCTGACCTCTCACTGGGATAAACGTAAATTATGCTGAACGGGAAGAATATGTTGACGTAATGATATTTTGAAATGTGCTTGAACTCACAGTAAATCATAAACAGATCATTGTGACAGCAGACTATACAGGTATTCTAATAATGCTGGTAATAGTTACATCAGACAATACAGGTATTCTACTATTGCTAAGTTATTGTTACATCAGACAATACAGGTATTTTATTGTTGCTAGGTTTTTGTTACATCAGACAATACTGGTATTCTACTATTGCTAAGTTATTGTTACATCAAAAGATACTGGTATTCTATTGTTGCTAGGTTATTGTTACATCAGACAATACTGGTATTTTACTATTGCTAGGTTATTGTTACATCAGACAATACAGGTATTCTACTATTGCTAGGTTATTGTTACATCAGACGATACTGGTATTCTACTATTGCTAGGTTATTGTTACATCAGACGATACAGGTATTCTAATAATGCTAGTAACAGTTACATCAGACAATACAGGTATTCTACTATTGCTATGTTATTGTTACATCCGACAATACAGGTATTCTATTGTTGCTAGTTCATTATTACATCAGGCAACACTGGTATTTTACTATTGCTAGGTTATTGTTACATCAAACGATACTGGTATTCTACTATTGCTAGGTTATTGTTACATCAGACGATACTGGTATTTTACTATTGCTAGGTTATTGTTACATCAGACGATACAGGTATTCTAATAATGCTAGTAACAGTTACATCAGACGATACAGGTATTCTACTATTGCCAGATTATTGTTACATCAGACAATACAGGTATTCTACTATTGCTAGGTTATTGTTACATCAGACGATACTGGTATTCTACTATTGCTATGTTATTGTTACATCCGACAATACAGGTATTCTATTGTTGCTAGGTTATTATTACATCAGGCAATACTGGTATTTTACTATTGCTAGGTTATTGTTACATCAAACGATACTGGTATTCTACTATTGCTAGGTTATTGTTACATCAGACGATACTGGTATTTTACTATTGCTAGGTTATTGTTACATCAGACAATACTGGTATTCTACTATTGCTAGTTTATTGTTACATCAGACAATACTGGTATTCTATTGTTGCTAGGTTATTATTACATCAGGCAATACTGGTATTTTACTATTGCTAGGTTATTGTTACATCAAACGATACTGGTATTCTACTATTGCTAGGTTATTGTTACATCAGACAATACTGGTATTCTACTATTGCTAGTTTATTGTTACATCAGACAATACTGGTATTCTACTATTGCTAGGTTATTGTTACATCAGACAATACTGGTATTCTACTATTGCTAGGTTATTGTTACAGCAGACGATACTGGTATTCTATAATTGCTGCTGTATCACACAGATGTTTCAGCAGCACATCTCAATCAGGATAGTGAAATAAGTTATCAGGAGAGAATTATATCTTTTGCTCATACTGTCTAGATGTGACAATAATTCACCTTTGTGTAGAATTAGTAAAATTACTTCTATAATCTGTTTCATGGACTCATGTTTATCAAGCGACTTGTTGCAGGACATCGTTGAGAAGTTTTCTAAAGATGTAGACGAACAGCCATACTTGATGGTAATCGTACCGAACGACTTGTTGCAGGACATCGTTGAGAAGCTTTCTAAAGATGTAGACGAACAGCCATACTTGATGGTAATCGTACCGAACGACTTGTTGCAGGACATCGTTGAGAAGTTTTCTAAAGATGTAGACGAACAGCCATACTTGATGGTAATCGTACCGAACGACTTGTTGCAGGACATCGTTGAGAAGTTTTCTAAAGATGTAGACGAACAGCCATACTTGATGGTAATCGTACCGAACGACTTGTTGCAGGACATCGTTGAGAAGTTTTCTAAAGATGTAGACGAACAGCCATACTTGATGGTAATCGTACCGAACGACTTGTTGCAGGACATCGTTGAGAAGTTTTCTAAAGATGTAGACGAACAGCCATACTTGATGGTAATCGTACCGAACGACTTGTTGCAGGACATCGTTGAGAAGTTTTCTAAAGATGTAAACGAACAGCCATACTTGATGGTAATCGTACCGAACGACTTGTTGCAGGACATCGTTGAGAAGTTTTCTAAAGATGTAGACGAACAGCCATACTTGATGGTAATCGTACCGAACGACTTGTTGCAGGACATCGTTGAGAAGTTTTCTAAAGATGTAGACGAACAGCCATACTTGATGGTAATCGTACCGAACGACTTGTTGCAGGACATCGTTGAGAAGTTTTCTAAAGATGTAGACGAACAGCCATACTTGATGGTAATCGTACCAAACGACTTGTTGCAGGACATCGTTGAGAAGTTTTCTAAAGATGTAGACGAACAGCCATACTTGATGGTAATCGTACCGAACGACTTGTTGCAGGACATCGTTGAGAAGTTTTCTAAAGATGTAGACGAACAGCCATACTTGATGGTAATCGTACCGAACGACTTGTTGCAGGACATCGTTGAGAAGTTTTCTAAAGATGTAGACGAACAGCCATACTTGATGGTAATCGTACCGAACGACTTGTTGCAGGACATCGTTGAGAAGTTTTCTAAAGATGTAGACGAACAGCCATACTTGATGGTAATCGTACCGAACGACTTGTTGCAGGACATCGTTGAGAAGTTTTCTAAAGATGTAGACGAACAGCCATACTTGATGGTAATCGTACCAAACGACTTGTTGCAGGACATCGTTGAGAAGTTTTCTAAAGATGTAGACGAACAGCCATACTTGATGGTAATCGTACCGAACGACTTGTTGCAGGACATCGTTGAGAAGTTTTCTAAAGATGTAGACGAACAGCCATACTTGATGGTAATCGTACCGAACGACTTGTTGCAGGACATCGTTGAGAAGTTTTCTAAAGATGTAGACGAACAGCCATACTTGATGGTAATCGTACCGAACGACTTGTTGCAGGACATCGTTGAGAAGTTTTCTAAAGATGTAGACGAACAGCCATACTTGATGGTAATCGTACCGAACGACTTGTTGCAGGACATCGTTGAGAAGTTTTCTAAAGATGTAGACGAACAGCCATACTTGATGGTAATCGTACCGAATTTTGCTTCCATTCAAAACACACTTCCAAGAACCAAGTTCAACATTTATCATCAAGTTAGACATCATTTAAAGGTGGTTTTATTTTACCTGTAATCACCGACAAAACCTTTTAGCGATGTCCATGTAAGAACAGTCAACAACAATTATATATGTCATGTGGATGTCCCAAGAAGGATATCACTTGTCGTACTCATTGTACTCGTAAGTGTGAAGCACCATGCTAAAACACTTCTAGCCGTTTTGTTGATGAATAACTAGACTCGTTAATATAGAAGATGTCGACTTATATAGCTTCACTCTTGTCATTTGTATTGATGTACTTACTAGTATCTTCAATAAACTTAGCTGAATTTCTGTTGCTTTTGTCATTGGAAAGTTGTCAGTTTTAAAACGTGTAGTTCTGTTTCGACTGTTTTTCATATATTTGACCCTTGTCAGCTTTAGAACGTGTAGTTCTGTTTCGAATGTTTTTCATTTATTCGACCGTCGTCAACTTTGAAACGTGTAGTTCTGTTTCGAATGTTTCTCATTTATTCGACCGTCGTCAACTTTAAAACGTGTAGTTCTGTTTCGAGTGTTTTCATATATTTCACCCTTGTCAGCTTTAGAACGTGTAGTTCTGTTTCGAATGTTTTTCATTTATTCGACCTTCGTCAACTTTAAAACGTGTAGTTCTGTTTCGAGTGTTTTTCATATATTTGACCCTTGTCAGCTTTAAAACGTGTCGTTCTGTTTCGAGTGTTTTCATGTATTTGACCCTTGTCAGCTTTAAAATGTGTAGTTCTGTTTCGAGTGTTTTTCATATATTTGACCCTTGTCAGCTTTAAAATGTGTAGTTCTGTGTTAAGTGTTTTCATATACTTGACCCTTGTCAGCTTTAGAACATGTAGTTCTGTTTCGACTGTTTTTCATATATTTCACCCTTGTCAGCTTTAAAACGTGTAGTTCTGTTTGGAGTGTTCTTCATACATTCCACAAAGGATTAGAGTTCACCAGATGGAACGTGATTTTGATGTGAACCCTAAAATTATCGATCTATTCTTGTTTGTCTACCATTTTGTCCAAATTGAATTGAATGATGACGTTTTTGAAAAAATTCAGGATTTGCAAATTAAAGTTCTTCTTGTTTATAATTTTGGAAATATTATTTTTTCTTCTTACCAGTTTTGTTTTCCATGGAGAAATAGATTGTGATGTTAAAAGACAATTAATGTCTATATATGTATCCCAAAACTTTATTATGTAACAGATGTTTTCAAGGACATAATATTCATGTACTTTGATGTGGCCAAAATATTATTATTTCCCGACGTGTGTATTTTTATTATGTAATATTAACCTTATATAGAAGTCCACAGAACAAAAAATTTGGTTGTTATACAAAATGTCGTGTTTCACGTTAACTTCTACTGGACAACCAGTGATTTCGTTTCGAATGTCTTTATTGGGCGTAAACTTCTATCGCTGTTCCTTTTTATACACAACTGTATATTTTTACGCGATAATTTGTGGTTGTTTGTAACACAGAATGTAAAATAATAATGTAGGCGTCATTCAGAGCAGAGAGATAATGTACTGATACTTAGTTATTTGTGAAGATCAAGTTGTTAATATGACTGTTTCAAGAAAATGATAAACTTTCAATCCAAACTTTGAAATTCGTCTAGAAAAATCAATTTCTTATTGCAATCGCTATTCAAAAAAAATAGTGACATAACATTGAAGTTTAATAGAGTGGGTGGTCATAAAGTTGATAGACAATATACCCTGTTGAAAGAGTGTGTGTTTTCTTATAGCAAAGCCACACCGGGCTATCTGCTGAGACCACCGAAGGGAATCGAACTCCTGATTTTAGCATTGTAAATCCGCAGACATACCGCTGTACTAGAGACACGCCTGTCGAAAGAATGTCTCTCACCTGTCCAATTTTTATACAACGATTCAACAGTCACTGACCATCATTGTACCGAATGTGTTATAAACTCCCTTTGATGGTTTAGTGGTACGTCTTTGAGTTTTTTCCACTGCAAATCATGTTTCAATACCCGAGATGAGCAGAGCACAGATAGTTCATTGTATATCTTTATGTTTAAGTACAAGTCAACACAATATTGTTGTAATGGTTTTAACTGAAGTCAATGTTGTATTGTTGCAATGGTTTTAACTCAAACCAACACAGTATTGTTTTAATGGTTTTAACTCAAGTCAATACAATATTGTTGAAATAGATTTAACTGAAGTCAACACAGTATTCTTGAAATGGTTTTTATTGTTAAGCGAGTTGTTTTTAATAATTTGGTAAAAATAATACTAACGGATATTGTTTCATTTCTTTAATTGAAAGATTTCAACCTTACATGACTTCACAGACTAAAGATTGCCAAGTGATAAACATAATTCATAAATAAAACTAAAAACTCAGTTGTTTTATTTCCCTCGTATCAACACCACAAACTCGAAACTTGCTGATTAATACAATTGTAAATGTAGTAATCAAATAATAACACCATACAATCTCATTAACTAACCAACTCAATTATTAACTAATCTCTGACTCAGTAGCTAACTAGTGTTTCTATATTGTAATATCTTATTAAGTCTCAAGGAAGTTTCAGACATCACGTGACTTCTAGAAACCCTGAAATTTATAGGCGACATAAATTAACAGTTCGTCATACCAAACAATAGAGAAAATTTAAATTAAAACACCAAACATATTGCCTGCTTTGTCGTTATTCAAATGGTTTTTCAACAATCTTTGTAGAGAAATAAACGTAAAATTTTATTATTAGCAGTAAAATCATTATTCACACCTTAACATCTAACATTACAATTATGGGACCAACACTGAAATAGATAAAACACAAATACAATCTCAATCAAGGTGCTATTTCTTTTTCTACAGATTTATGGAGTTTAACTCTCAATTTTGATCAACAAGATAGTATTTCTTTGTGTACTGATTTATTGAGTCTAAACCTTAATTTTGATTAATAAGGTTGTATTTCTTTGTGTACTTATTTATTGAGTCTAAACCTTAATTTTGATTAATAAGGTTGTATTTCTTTGTGTACTAATTTATTGAGTCTAAACCTAAATTTTGATCAACTAGGTAGTATTTTTTCTGTACTAATTTATTGAGTCTAAACCTTAATTTTGATCAACAAAGTAGTATTTCTTTCTGTACTAATTTATTGAGTCTAAACCTTAATTTTGATCAACAAGGTAGTATTTCTTTCTGTACTAATTTATCGAGTCTAAACCTTAATTTTGATCAACAATGTAGTATTTCTTTTTGTACTACTTTATTGAGTCTAAATCTTAATTTTCATCAACAAGGTAGTATTTCTTTCGCTAGAATATTTAAGTGTAAATTGATCATACAGGTACAATTTATATCTCTACTTATTTATTGAGTCTAAATCTTAATTTCGATCAAGAAAGTAGTATTTGATTCCCTAATAATTTATAGAGTATAACAATTTACTTTCATTAAGAAGATAGTATTTCCTTCTGTACTGATTTGTTGAGTCTAAATCTTAATTTTGATCAAAAATATAGTGTTTCTTTTCGTAGTGATTTATTGAGTCTGAATTTAATTTTGATCGACAAGGTAGTGTTTCTTTCTCTACTGATTTATTCAATCTAAATCTTAATTTTCAACAGCATGTCAGTATTTCTTTCTGTACTCAGTGTTTCTTTGTGTTGTGATTTATTCAGCCTGAATTAATTTTGTTTAACCAGATTGTGTTTTTTTCTGTATGGATTTATTCAGTGTAGATTGATCAACAAGTCAGCATTTTTTTCTGTACAGATTTATTGAGTCTAAATTGTAATTTTCTTGAATATGGTAGTATTTTTTCAGTACTGATTTATTGAGTCTAAATTTTAATTTTGATGAAAAGGCAGTATTTATTTCTCTACTAATTTATTAAAACAAAATCTTCATTCTTCTACAAGATGATATCTGTTTCTCTCTAATTTATTGAGTCTAAACCTTTATTTTGATTAAGAAGGTAGTATTTATTTCTGTACTGATTTATTGAGTCTAAATCATTATTTTATGAAAAACATAGTGTTTCTTTCGTAGTGCTTTATTGAGTCTGAATTTTATTTTGGTAAACAAGGCAGTATTTCTTTCTGTACACATTTGTTGAGCGTTAATAGATACACCAGGTAGAGTTTCTGACTGTACTGATTTTTTTAGTATAAATCTTAAGTTTCATCAACAAAATAGTATTTTTCCTCCACTCATTAATTAATACTAAATCTCAATTTTGATCAACAAGGCAGTATTTCTTTCTGTTGTAATTTAATGAGTCTGAATCGTAATTTTCATGAACAAGGTAGTATTTCTTTGTGTACTTCTTTATTGAGTCCAAAGCTTAATTTTGATTAATAAGGTAGTATTTCTTGATGTTCAAATTTGTTGAGCCTAAATCTTAATTTTGGTCAACAATGTAGAATTTCTTTCTGTTCTAATTTATTGAATCTATATCTTAATTTTGATCAACAAGACAGTATATCTTTCTGTTCTGATTTATTGAGTCTAAATGTTAATTTTGATTAAGAAGACATTGTGTCTTTCTGAACCGATTTACTAAGTTTAAATCTTCATTTTTTAAAATATGGTGTTTCTTTTCGTAGTAAATTTAGTGAATTTGAGTTTTATTTTGATCACCAAGGTAGTATTTCTTTCTGTACGGATTTACTGAGAGAAAATAGAGCAACCATGTAGAATTTCTAACTGTACTGATTTTTTTAGTATAAATCTTAATTTTGATCAAAAAGATAGTGTTTCTCTCTCTCTACTCATTAATTGAAACGAAATGTTAATTTTAATCAGCAAGGCAGTATTTCTTTCTGTAGTGAGATTAATGATTCTGAATCGTAATTTTTATGAACAAGTTATTATTTCTTTATATACTGATTTATTGAGTGTTAATCTTAATTTTCGTCAACAAGGTAGCGTTTTTTGTGTTCAGAGTTTTAAGTCCAAATCATAATTTTTATGGAAAAGATAGTATTTCTCTGTATACTGATTTATTGAGTCTAAATATTAATTTTGATAAACAAGATAGTGTTTCTTTCTGTAGTGAATTATTAAGCCTAAATCTTAATTTTGATCAACAATGTAGTATTTTTTTCTACACTGTTAGTCTAAA